>NC_088655.1:19364240-19386740 GCF_964019385.1 Sycon ciliatum
CTCTGACTTTTAGCACAGGTTTATAAAAACATGCATTCTAAATTCAGAGATCCAATGGCAGGGTTGAACAAAAGTAGAAAAGCAGTAATTGGGCACACTGCCTGCTCGTTGCCACGTGACTTCTGTCCTCGGGAAAGCACAATCTAGAGCAAATAATTGGAAAATCTACGCCTAACTAGAGTACTATGAGTTCAAGGTAGCACTTAAAAGAAGATGTCAGTAACAAACTCAGTACCGGACAATAGAGAGGTTTTAAAAGATGCACGTTATTTCTGACGTGACGCGAAAAAGTTCAGCTCACGTTATTTGGTTTGCCGCGTCGAAAAACAACGCCAGTGACCTGAAGCTAGCTCACGTCGAAATTTGGCATTTTACGCCAAATTTGACGTCAAATTGCGCGTCACGTCGGAAACGAGAGAGCTTGGAAGCTCAGGGCCCTACACTATGCTGTTTTGCCTTGATGACCTAGACAAAAAAGCATAGGGATGTTATAAATTCTTATAAGTTTCTACTTTTTGTTTGAGACATAAATGGGATTCGAACCCGCATCATCCCCGATACACTTCGCATACATACTAATTCTTCCAAGTTGTTTCACGTTATGATCTTGCATTTGAAAGCCCTATTTGAATATGCATTAACGCCAGCCGTCTTTGAATGTAAGGTACGGTACGGGATAGGTACGGTCGAGGGTAATACGACACCGTCTGCCGCCTTGATGACGGCAAAAAAAAGAAAAGGGATGTTATAAATTTTTCAATTCTCCTATTTTTTAGGCTATACCTGGGATTAGAACCCGCACTATCGCCCCACATGAAATCCCCCATACACTTCGCGTTCATACTCATTCTTCCAAGTTGTTTCACGTTATGATCTTGCGTTTGAAAGCCCTATTTGAATATTGCGGCCAGCTGTATGTGGCCAACTGTATTTGATGGTACTGTACGGTACGGGACAGATACGGGATAGCGCCAGGCTTGACACAAACACACAAACACACAAACAAACCAACACCAAATTAAAGCTGTGTAGACCCTGGCTAGCGTCAGACGTTACTGAAGTAACGTCTTCTGCATAGCTACGGGAATAACATGCATCTTTAAACCTCTCTATTACACAAATTTTTTTATTTTAATTTCCTTTTATTACACAAATAGTTTGCAGTACAGTGCAGAACACATAGCCAGGAAAGCAGCAAGATCAGCATTGGAAATACTAAAAAAATATTAGAATAGCATCTGTATTGACAACAAGTGTCAGCATCCTGCAGCGAAACGGGCTATTCCGGAGTCGTTGCGAATTGAGAGCAAGCAAGCAGTCTCCCCAACCACGCCGCCACACCCACACATGCTAACACTCGTACGCACACACGCCCACACTTGCATGCATCCACTCACCTGCACACACACACACACACACACACACACACACACACACACACACACACACACACACACACACATACACACACACACACACTCACGCACACACACACACACACACACACACACACACACACACACACACACTCACGCACACACACACACACACACACACACACACACACACACACACACACACACACACTCACGCACACACACACACACACACACACACACACACACCCCCACACACACACACACACCCACACCCACACACACCCACACCCCCCACACACACCCACACACACCCACACCCACCCACACCCACCCACACACACCCACACACACACACACACACATCCACACACACACTCACGCACACACACACACACACACACACACACACACACACACACACACACACACACACACACACACACACACACACACACACACACACACATACACACACACACACACACTCACGCACACACACACACACTCACGCACACACACACACACACACACTCACGCACACACACATATTATTACACACACGATGTGACATACTTTTAAAAATTGTGAGAGAGACACATAGACGGAGATAGAGATAAATAGCTTCAAGGTCAAAGAAAACTCTATTCTTGTGGGGGCAAACCCACACACCAGCAATACAACCATGATTGACCTACCGGGAGGGAATTTCCCAACCGGGAGGGGATTTCCCTACCAGGAGGGAATTTCTATTCTGGCAACGTTTGCCAACGGGTCATCAATGGTCAGTAGCGCCAGATAGGTGAAGAACACAAACAGAGCTGAGCAAATGTGCCAGAGGTCGTGGCTGTCGAAGAAGTCCAGGAACGTACAATGGCTGTTCAGCGATCGCGAGTACGCGGGACTCTTGCTCCAGTCGGCGGGGCTCTTCAAGTAGTAGTAGGTGGCGGGCAGGGCGGCCAGAATGCACAGGAAGAAGTAGAGCAGCGTGATCTGCCGGAACGGCTCCAGGTGTAGCAGCTTCAGCGTGCAGTAGTAGCCTGTGTAGAGAACGAGATTCGCAATCATGATCGACAGCATGTAGTTGGAGAAGCCAGTGGGCTGCGAGACTACGCCGTACACGGCGATTGCCAGGTTCATGACGGCCGCAATCGTCAGCAGGAGGCAGCGGTAGGGCTGGCGCATGGGCCGCACGCGCCGCGTGCTCAGCATGGTGCGCACGGCCTCCTGCATGCGCGCCAGCGAGTTGAAGTAGAAGTGCGCGACGACGACGGCCGTGGCGGTCATGTGCAGCACGAACACGCACGCCCAGAACGCCGGCGTGTTGTACAGGACGCCGAGCGCCACGATGGTGATGACCACGGCGGTGAACGCCAGGGGCCGCGGCGCCGAGATGATGATGTCCGGGTGCCGGCTCTGGTACATGTGCATGTTGGCCAGGCAGATGATGATGTACATGAACGTGGTGTCGAACTGGATGTTGAGCGGCGTCGGGCAGACGTGGTAGCAGGCGCTCATCACGCCCTCCACGCACAGCGCCAGCCCGAGCGCGTAGAACAGGCCAAAGTGCTGCGGCAGGCCGCGCGCCGTCGTCGTGCGAGCGTCCTGCGCGGTGCGGTGCGAGTACAGGCGGTGGCGACGCGCCGTCAGCAGCATGAACAGCACGCCCAGCAGCACGTAACCAAGGTTACTGATCACGTGATTGAACGCGCTGAACGAGCCCAGGCGGCGCACGCACCGGAAGTTAAAGTAGCAGATGTCCTGATTGCCGGTGAGATCGACGGCCAGCTGATAGTTGAGCATTAGCTGCAAGGCCGGGATGCCGTAGAAGACGCCCACGATCACCACCAGCAGCGGGTAGGAGCGGAGGCGGCGGGCCAGCACCTCCGGAGGCGCCTGATTCAGCGCCGCCACGCTGGACAAAGTGCCCAGTCGAGACACGCTGGACATGCTCAGGGTGTCCAGCACCAGTGCCTCGGACTGCGGCTTGCGCTTGGTCGGCGCCACGGAGAGTGTGAGCGCGGGGGGAGCGGGGGCGTCTCTGCCGCTGTTCCCGAGTGAGCCAGACTGCTTTTCGAGCCTGCTGCTGCCGAGCCCCGCGGAGTCAATACTGTCCGCACTGGCGTTGGTGGAGCAGGAGACGGCACGTAGCCGATCAGAGCCCGTGACGCTACTGCTGGCGGGGAAAAAACGCGATTCCGTGTCGCTGACGTCGTCCAACGTCTGGAACGACGTGTGTTGCAGAGGGACCTTGCGCTCCCTGCCGCCGGCTGACAGCTGGTGCTGGTTGAGCACGTCGCTGCCACTAGACCGAGTGCTTTGACCGTCGTTACCACTGCTTGCGTCGTCGGGAGCATCAAGCGCTTGTGCGCTCAATTGCCCGTTGTTTGCAGAAGCATCGACCACCAGAGGGCTGCCCGAATTCATGGCCGCCAGTTTCGACTTCTCCCTGCGTCTCGCCAGGTGGCTAGGGGACGGCAAGGGGATCTTTGGCGACGGCGACGGTGTTGTGGGAGAGCCGAGCTCGATACACACTGACGTCGAGCTGGACTGATGGGCGCCGAGGGCCAGTCGACGCTTCGTGATACACGGGTGCTCCTCGACGATAAGCGTCTGGCGCCGCGCCTCCACGGACTTGGTGTCGGCGGACGGCGGCGAGCCGAGGACAAACTCGGCGAGTGTGAGCGTGCGGTCTGTGCGGCACGTGAACCGCAGCACCAGGACCAGGAACGACGCGACGTAGAACGCCAGAAAGAAGCCCACCAGGGCGAACACCGGCACGGCGAACTGCTGACGCGGCGTTCGCACCACGCTCACGTACGCCGCGCGCGTGTAGCGCCTCGCCTGACGCAGGCTCGCGCCTATTCCACCGCCGCTGCCCTCCAGAAACTGGTGATGGAAGGAGGCCTGGCACGCCTCACTGCCCGACAAGCTCACAATCACCACGTAGAAAGAGCTGCCCCGGATGTTGCGGCGCTGGATGGGCAGGGCCGACGACATGGCAAACGTCTGGTATAAGCCCGAGGAGCGGACGTCGTGGGGCAGATCGAACACGGGACAGCGGGCCTCCTTGACGGACACGATGGCGCACTGGTCCTCGTCGGCGTCCACCCGAACGCTTACAATCTCGTCATCGGGCGCGAACTTGTACTCGTAATACACCGGCACCTCGGGACTCAGGAACACGCTCTGCCTCTCGTTTGCTCTCAGTGTGAAATCGTGCACTGCCTCCACCCTGAGTGTGTAGTCCAGGGTGGCATTGGCTGGCGTTGAGATGTCCACTAGCAGGGTCTGATTGCCGTTCGGCGAGTTGCCCAGCACGCCGGGGCAGATCGTCCGTGTGCTGTTCTGATACGTTCCGCTGCTGCCCTCGGCGGCCATCGGCAGCACCCAGGAGAGGGCGCCGTGATTGCCGCGGACCAGCACCGTCAGTAGCCTATTGTCGGACGCGTTCGCGCTGCTCACCGACACTCGCAGTGGCAGCAAGCTGTCGACGGCCCGGCCGGCCGCCGCGCTGTGCTGGTTCCAGCGAAAGAAGTAGACGCGAGTGCTGCCCGGTGACACCGTATCCTGGTATTGTGTTTCCACATCGGCATTGATCATCGCGGCACGACACACGCCAACCACACACATCAGGAGCGCCAGCAAAACTCCGGATACAGCTCCATTACGGCCCATCATCCTGTTGTGCTCTTCAGCTGTCACCTCAGCCGAACAGCCAAACTCGAGCAATACTTCTAGAATCCCAGGCCGAGACTGACTGTTTACCTAGAAAACCTAGCATTGTGGCTCGCCCTTGCTGAAAGGAAACTCCTCCTCGACTCCATGTGGTCTGGTGCTTGAATCTCGCAGGGGGAACCAAGGAGTGGTCGTACTCCCTGCCCAAAAACGTTATTGTTGATGCAAAAGTAAAAGAATCCCGTAGTCTAGGCGTAGGCGCCACGTGTCGCGATCAAGTCACCATGTGGGCTATGCGCCATATATGCGTCATGCTGCATATTCAGTGGCTTAATTTGGGCTGGTATTATTATGAATTGTACCAAAGAGTACATAAAACAATATTATCACATATCAGGTGACCGTTTCCTAGGAATGGGCCAATCACTGCCCTTCCTAGGCGGGTGATATAGGCCGATATCACCCCTGCTGCTCCATATCACCCCTGCTGCTCTATATCACACCCGGCTGCTCCATATCACACCCGGCTGCTCCATATCACCCCTGCTGCTCCATATCACACCCGGCTGCGTACCTAGTACAGTACCCATTGGTACTCACATACTCGAATGCGTACTGTAGCTGAAACTGCATATTTAGGATTTCACTGCCGTCGCCAGCCCCCCCCCCCCCCCCCAGCCCTCCTTTGGCCAGCTGGCTTGGGATTGTGGGAGGGGGTCTATGTGGAGGGGCTAGTGACAACAATGAATTCCTTACATATGCAATTCCATCTATAGTACGCATCCAAGTTGACCTACCATGAAGAATGACAAGGCGAGGGTAAGCACAAACAGAAACTTACCATTCTTCTTCTAAAGCTTGTCCTTATCGTGTCCTCGTGAGAAAAATGGCTAGCTTTGATTTGGGCGTTTGTGAAGGTGACTTGGAAGATCAAGAGCTTTTAGAGGCTGCTGCAAATTATTTCAATTTTTTTATCACCCAGCGAACTAGCCGAAGTGTCTGATTTTTCTTTATCATCAACCGCAACTGCAACTTTGTCGAATGGCGAAGTACTGGAGAAGACCACCACGGAAAAACGTGTAACATCCGAGCCAAGTATTGTAGAAGAAACGTCTCAACGATTTGTGCAAGTGTCGGAGGATGAGATCGACAGAATCCGAGAAAGCCGTGTTTCAACCAACACGAAGCGAGCCACCAACGTGTCTCGGATGTTTGGTGTACAGTCTATAAGAAAAAATGTGATCTGAAAACCATCTCAGCTACCAACCTTTCCTCAATCCTAAAGCATGCGTATGTGGAAATTAGGCAGATCCACAAGCTTTCGTACTCCAAGAACAGTTTGCTGCAATTCCGCAGTGCTATTCACCGCCAGCTACAAGACCTCAAGCGTAACATTATGGTAATAATAACTTTATTAGGATGACTCAAAGGCAAATCGCCTATCGAGGGGTTCACCGCGTTGAATGGTTGTGGTATGACAAAGCAAAGAGGCAACCATTGTGTGTGTTGGGGGGGGGGGGGGGGAGCTTCGAACTATGCACAGTGAAGGGATAATTGTATGTACATAACCAAGGAAAGGGTATACCGGACTAAGACTGGAAAAACAACCCCGAGCATCTCACCTACCTTGTCCGGTTCGTCATCACATATCACAGTGTCTCAGGGGTTCAGAAATACAAGTGCCTAACAGCTTACTTGCAGCCTAGCGAGCAACATAAGATTGCTACAGCTCGCCTGCTCAATGCGGAGGTTGATAAAGCTCTGCAGGAGTCAACTCCGGCTGAATTGGAAGCCTTGGAAAGGCCACAAGTACCACCAGCCTCGCCAGCCTCATCGTGTGTCAGTTCGGAGAACAGCGCAAAGTTCATCTTCTCCGGAAACTTCGCAGGCGCTGTTCACATCCACGTTCATGATGTCAAAGCCTGTGAGCAGCGCTAATTCTCAGATACAGTGCAGTATATTGCTTCATTTTCATCATCTTCTCTTCTATCTCTATTTCCTGGGACTCTTTTACATTGATGTCCTTTCACTTCTGCTTAGACTTCAACTAAAACTGTTCTCTCCATTTCCCACTTGCCAGGTCATCGATCCTTTTAAAATCCCCTCTGTTCAAGTCCTATTCTCATTGGTCTCGGCTTCCGCAGGAGGTAAAGTCTCGTGACACCTTCGCTGCATTTTGTTCCATTCTGCCCGCGCCTAAGTTGAATTGAATTGAATTCGTTGTTTTCCATTGCTAGCCTAATCTTCATACTGCTCTCTCCAGGTTCCTATAGTACTCCTTTTGTTTTGTTTTCTTTTCTCTTTTTCTTCTCCTTCTTTTTCTCAGTTGTCCCCACCATGGCTGGTTAAAATCGCCCGCATCACATGCTTATTGGCACTATGTCATCGTGATTGTGAAATAATAATAATAATAATAAAACAATTCGAAGCTTTGAATATTTCTGTCCCGCGAATGATGTGTCAGACGGGGGTGAATGGGTGTGGCATCGGAGAGGGTCTCCACACAATGTGATTTCAAACGACCCACGTGCCCTTTGCTAGGTTACGACCAATCAGCAGCCTCGGAGAGCGGGCTTTGATATTCCATCAAAGCCCGCTGTCATTGACAACCTGTACGAGAAAACCATCAAAGCCCGCTGCCATTGGCAACTGTACGACAAAACCATCAAAGCCCTGATCATGCCCAATCTCAGTCTTTTCAAGGTGATCTGGCTATAAAAACAAGAAACCGATAGGGGTGGTGGTCGGGGATGCGGTGGCTCTCAACTTGTGGAGTTGGAAATCTAGCTCCAGCACCGCAGAACTCTCAGCAGTATGCAGCGTGAGCAAGGCGTGTATGGTGGAAGTGAAAATACTTCCGTGACTCTTCAGCCACGTCTGGCTCTTGACACGTAGTCCTGAGAAATTTCTCACGAAACAGGTTTTTCGTCCACTGACATTACTTTCCCTTTGCTGTAATCTCTGTGTGAAACTTACGAACGGGACGAAAACGACATGCACTTTAGACTTCAGGCTGCTCTGAAATCCCAAAAGAAAAGGCCGACATTGTCCACATGTTGGGGATCGTCTGAAGCATATTCAAGCGAGGTACAGTCGGGCTTGATGGCTGATCAAAGCCCTCGGGCCCAGCCCTTGGGCCTACGGCCCTCGGGCTGGACCCTTGGGCTTTGATCAGCCATCAAGCCCTCTGTACCTCGCTTGATTATCTACGTCCTATTCAGTTCACAGGGTCAAATCTACTACATGTACAGTAGTGGGTAGTACTACAATTGTAGTATCATGTTTATGTTTATGGACTCGATGTACACATGTAGCATGTGATAAGCAGGATATGACGGTCGTACGTGTTAGGTTCGTAGGGTCATATGTGATAAGTAGAATATCACCCTCGTAGCTCGGGTGCTACCGTACCCTCATATCAATCCCTTCTGCTTCGCAGTCGGGATTGATATTCGCCGGTATCACCCTCGTACTCATGAGATATTCTTTACATAATGATATATGTACTCTTGGTTGTACATGTACCCATATGCGCTAGTCATACTCACAGCCCAAATTTGCTAGCAATTCTTTGAGCAAAATATCGGATGCGCTAGTTGCCGGCAAGTTTTGAGCAAAATATCGAGTTTTGGTGGGCTTTTGAGAAAATCCAAGGCTTCTCAGGGACTTTCTCAACACAATCAGTCACCAAAGTTGAAAACAAGCACAAAAGTTGGACAAAACAGACTCATGGCCACAATTTTTGTAGAAAGTTGAGCAGCAGCAGGAGCTGAATCAAAAATGCCTCGTCATTAGGCCCCAGCGGCAGATGCTAGCTAAATGTTGCCAAGATGCTTTTTGGGATGCTAGCCGACAACTCAGAAAGATGCTAGTTTGGATGCTAGACAACACGAATTATGCTACCTATTAATGGTAATGGTGAAACATTTGGGTTGAAAACGGTGTTCCGTGCTATTTATGAATTCTCACAAAGCAGGTATGTAAAAAGAGTTTTTAAAGGTGCGATGTTGGCATCATGTTGCTATGGAAATATTTGCAATACAAAAGAGCAAATACCAAGAAGTACCAATGGCAATGTGGGTCTTGGTCACAACTAGGTAATGCAAACAAATTGAATGTAGTGCATGCAATTATCAATGTGGTAGTACCGTAATACTAGTTTCATAGTGTAATCTAGACCGAATTCCACATCCAGAATGCCAAAATTGGCAAAAATGTATCGGATGCCGGTAAAAACTGCTGTTTATGCTAGCATCGTGTGGAGTCACAAAAAGGCCCTTTTATGCTACTTTGGGTGCAAGCATTTGCCGCTGGGGTGTCATCAGCGACAATTATTGTTGATTTTTCCTTGCAACTCATTTTATCTCGAGCAAAACCAAAGCAAAATATCGACGGAGAAAGGAAATGCCAAGCAGAATATCGAAAAGTTTGTGGCAAAATTATGCGGCCAAGGCATCATCCAGGAAGCATCAGACCAGAACACACTATGAAAACACACATGTGGCTCCAAGCTGAGACATCAATGCCTCACACTCTTGACAGTCTTGTGTTGCGATCACTGTATAGACGATAATTTTTTTCTGTACAAGGAGGTGTTTTGAGTTGTGATTCTGTATCCTTACCTCTTACCCTATGATCTCTAATATAAGCACAGTCTCCAATAATAGCACGTCTCCAATAATAGAACACCTTGGGGCGGCATTCAAAAAATAAAGTGCCCAGTCTCCATTATAAGCACACTGTGTAAATTCATTGTCTGTACCGGCGAAAAACCCTGAAATGTGTGTGTCTGACATGAATTTGGCCATGGCAACATGCCTATGAAATGAGGTTGAAATTATAATGGAACAGTCTCCAATAAAGGAACGTCTCCATTAATAGCATGGGGCGGAGGTACATTGAAAAAATAAAGGATCGACCGTGCTTATAATAGAGATAATACGGTAATTTGCTAGATCCTACACATGTCATCAAGAGTACATAACATTATTTTGTGTACTCTTGATGTCATGTGTATACTTATTAGGATTTTGGTCATATTTTCAACTCAAAATGGGTGTGGCACGAGCATAGCAAATGGTACATGTATGTGACCAATTCTTCCTTGCTAGGTCTTAGTAGATACTGGGAGTTGAATAAGATATTTTTTGAGGCAGTCCATTACATTGCACTTGCAAGTCAAATGTTTGAGATCGTACTGGCGATATCGGCATGATCTGTGTCTTCGTTTCATTCAAGATGAGACCGCGGTTCCTGAGCCAATCAGCGAGGTGCTGGACATCACTTGAGAGATTTTGGGATACCTCATCCGTGCTCATGCTGCTGGATCTAATTGAGATATCGTCCGCAAATTGCAGGGTCGCAACTTTGTAAGGGGACAGCTCTTTCGCAATGTCACAGACGTAGAGAACAAACAACAGGGGCCCGAGAACTGACCCCCGTGGTACTCCGGAGAAGCTGGTGTATGGTGAGCTCTGTACCTGACCGACTTTGACATACTGTGTCCGATCTGAGAGGTAGTCTGCAAGCCATTGCAGCACCGTTCCAACCATTCCAACAGTTCCACAAATTCATGGTGTGGGCATACCGGAGAGCGAAGCATATGTAAAAAACCGTCCGTAGATATAGAGGGCTCAATTTGCCGAATTCGCGAAGGCAAAGAGCGCCATCGAAACGACTTCCATGTACCAATCCATACCGGTACGTGTACCGGTATTTATTGCATGTCACGTGAGGGTTGCCTGTACTACAGCCAATGAGCGCTCTTGCTCAGCGGTCTGTATTTCTCGGTATTGCCCGGTAAGTAATTAATTAGTTATTCCCCGCTCAGTTACATGTACGCGCATGCGGACTGCCATTCTTGTACTTTGTGGTTCGTGATCAGATCAAGTTTCTACTGTTCGGAGTTTCGAATTTTGGTTGGTTGGTTGGTTGGTTTTTATTTCACTTGCACATTCAAACGGGATGACGACCCAATAAAATGACGGCGAAGGCTTAGCCTAGAAGTGGCTATGGAAGAACATAGTAAAAGCTATGGAAGCACATAGTAAGAGAATAGGATACTAATAACTGCGGGTAAACGGGGAGAGAGAGAGAATACGATGTATCTGTGATACTACGTGCGGGTTACTGAACTGCACGGGGAGGGAGAGCAGAGCGATCAGCAGCAACTCGAACTACTCCCTACAAGCGTATGGTACACATGCATGCTTAAACTCAGGTAGCCGGGTAATTGTGCGGACCTCACCAGGGAGAGCGTTCCACAGCAGAGCACCAGCAACAGAAAATCTCCGCTGACCGCGGCGGCTACGGTTTGCCTGGCTTAGTAGGCCATTTGACTGCTGATGGCGGGTAGGTGTGCCTTGTGCCGGGGTCAGAAGCTGGGCGAGCACAGGGCTTGTGCGGGCGTGGATGCACCGCCAGATGGTGATCAATATTTTCTGCCTGCAGAGCTCGCTGACACGGTACAGGGAGTGAGCAGTGAGCAGCGGCTGCATGGCTGTCCGGGGCGGGTTGCCATCGATACAGCGGATGGCTCTGTTTTGCGTGGTTTGCAGTCGTTTCAGTTGACCCTCTCGCATTGCGGCTGAAAAACAGCAGGAGCCATAAAGCAGGTCGGGCATTATGACCGCCTTCACATACACCTGAAGAGAGCGTCTTGATAGGCTTCGGCGTGCCCGCCACAAGGCGCTAATTTTCTTGGCAACCTTGGTGACCACATAGTTTACATGGGTGTCCCAATCTAGGCGATTGTCAAGGTGAACGCCGAGGTAGCGCGCAGAAGACGCTGAGGGGAGGAGACAGTCGCCGCTTTTGACTGTTACTTCCTGTACATGCTGCTGGGGAGAGATAGTCAGAACCTGGCTCTTGGTGGCGTTCAAGATGAGGCCTCGGGACTTCAGCCAACCGGCCAGAGCAGTTGCCGCTGTGGTGAGGGTTCTGGACGCTTCCGCCGCTGAGGCCTGGGAGTCGTACAGGGCTATGTCATCTGCAAATTTACACTGGAGGAAACCAAAGGGACATCGCGTGTGTATACATGTATACTGAAGAGGACAGGGCCGAGAACAGAGCCTTGGGGCACTCCGCAGGTGCAAGCCAGAGCAGGGCTGGTTGAAGGCGAGATGAGGATCTGCTGCTTGCGGCCGGACAAGTAGTCGACGAACCAACTAAGGGCTTTTCCAGAAATTCCAACCGCAAGGAGGTCTTGAATTAACTTGTTGTGGTGCACTTTATCAAAAGCCTTCGACATGTCTAGTAGGCACAGCCCTGTGGTCTTGCCACTGTCTCTCGCCTTCTGCAGATTATCAGTCAGCACAGGAGAGGGCGTCGAATTTGAAACACAAAACAGCAACTTACTTGGTCTGACTACAAACTGCAACGCACGAGAATGACAGACCACACACGCGCGCATGTAACTGAGCGGACAATAACTTCCCGCTTGTCACGTGATCGTCGCCTTGGAGTTGACCAATGACAGATCAAATAGCGCGGGCTGGAAAGCGCGGTCCTGCCTGCTCAAAGGTGATGGAACTGGATCCACTGCCCGTCGTCAAGTGACGACGGGCAGGAACGGATTCCACTGCCCGTCGTCAAGTGACGACGGGCAGGAACGGATTCTACTGCCCGTCGTCACTTGACGACGGGCAGGAACGGATTCCACTGCCCGTCGTCAATTGACGACGGGCAGTAGCCACTGGACTGACTCTCTACTTCATGTCCATGAATCATGGTCTTTCATTGGTTACTTGCCGCATGTTTGATAAAATACAAGGCACCGGATTGCGCGGAAAGAGCGACTAAGTGGAAAACCAACAAGATCAAAAAAAGAGTTCAGAAACTTCCGTTCATCTATTCAACAATTCATAGGGTACCCTGTAAAAAGGCCCTAGGCCTGTGGGACTGCCCTATTCAAAATTTAATAATAATAATAATAATAATAATCAAAAAAAGAGTTGACTAATAAATAACTAAAGCAGAAGAGCGACTGTTTATTATTATTATTATTATTAAATTTTTGATAGGGCAATCCCCACTAGGCCTTGGCGGATAATGCCGGCAGAAAAATTGGCAGAATTCGGTACTTTTTCTGGTACGTTTCATGCATGTTTGGTATGTGGATAAAAAAATGGAGCAGAATTCGAGGAATTGCCCGCCATAAGGTTTGTATGGTTCTGCCAATTTCACTGCTTTTCGAGCAGAATCTGCCACCTTTTCGAGCATTATCCGCCAAGGCCTAATCCCCACAGGCAGGGGCCGTAGCAGCCGATCCGGCCGGTCCGGCTTGGGCCAGACCACTTTTTCGCCCAGAAGTGCCCAGAATAGGCCTTGGCTGATAATGCTCGAAAAGGTGGCAGATTCTGCTTTTTTTGCACCGAAATTTTTAAAATTTTTCTGCCGGCATTATCCGCCAAGGCCTAGCCCAGAATGCAGGATTTTGAACCCTAATTTCAATTTTTTCCGGGGGGGGGAGATACCCCAGACCCCCTCCAACCGGACCACCTCCAACGGCGGTGCTACGCGCCTGCAGGGTACCGTAAAAAAATTGCAACCACAACTGTCATCATGGGCCCTAGGCACCGGCGGATAATGCTAGCATAATAACTAGCATAATAACCCATGTGGGGAAGACCGGCACTGCCCTAGCATAAAGCCTCCAAATGTGACCTTGTCTGGCACAATCGATGTGTGAAACTAGCACTACGTCCAGATGAAAGTGTGTGCTGGATGCCACCGTTGCCAGAAGCGTGTTTGGCACTGTTTGCTGCGTTTACGGAGTTGTTCAAACTGCACTGACTTGTACTTGGAGCTAAATATAGCATTGTGCACACTTTTTGCAAATTTGATTTCCAAATTTGCAATGCTTGTCTTGAAGTTCAATGTCAATGTGTTATGTTTCCACCGTGTTTGCCCTGTGATACTGCCATATTCCGAGTGACTGCATAGGGAAAGAGTCATTATTTCCCACTGGATTGACATTTTTGTAGCACTATCGGCACTGCTAGCATTATAACTAGCATAATCGCTCCAAATAACTAGCAGTGCTAGTAGCACAATTTCCTCATATAACTAGCATTATCCGCCGGTGCCTAAAATTCATGGCGCTCCAACATTTGATCTGGAACTGGGAGAAAAGAAGCCCCTTTGTTGAACGATATTGGCGATGTGAATGAGCTCCTCCGAAAAGTTGAGGAAGAAACTGAAACTTTTATTGCCGAGTCGCTCGCGAAGGAGATCTTGGACGAGCCGGATGAGCCTCAACCAAAGCGCGCAATGCTCAGCAACCTGCAGGACCCATGCAATTTGCCGAGGTTTCCGATCAAGACGTGGGAAAAATCCGTAGGAATAGAACAGCCAGAATGCCCGATGCCCAGTCGACAATGTCAATGGCACCACGAGAAAAAAGCACTATGGACTACTACGAAAAACTGTACCAGAAAACAATCACAAACCGCAATGCAGGTGTGTCCGTCATGTACATGTACATCTGCGTATCTCTTTATTTGGCTTGTAGTATTGGGTGCACAAGGGAAACACGTTCCAGTCACTCATATGCATACTCGGCCAGTACCGCTGTTCATCCAGCCCTTGCCGCTATCGCGGCGCGGGCTGGATTCCACGGTACTGTTGTTGTTTGTTGTTGTTGTTGTGTTTATTTTAATTCGCAAACCAAACGGGCAGATCTGCCCAATGAAAAGGTGGCGAATGCAGATAGAAAGCAGTAATAAATGAAATTGGGGACTGATGTAATTAGGATAGAGGTGGAGAAAAACTAAGCCAGCTGATCATCAAACAGGACGTTTGGTACTCTAGGTACTAAGGGTGTGCGGGATAATGCTGGCGCGGAACTCGCGGAGCGTGGAGATGGCACGTATGTCGCTGGGTAAGGTGTTCCACAGCTGGGCGCCCCGGAACGCGAGGCAACCCTTGCCGAACCTGGTGGAAACTGGCGGTTGGCGCAGACCCATGGTGGAGTGCAACCTAGTTGGGCCAGCTGACGAAGGAACTAGGAGGGCTTGCAGATCAGAACTTGCGTGCCCATTCCGAGACCTCCAGACCAGAACGATGAACTTCTGCCTGAATATCTCGGATACTCTGTAGGTACTGCCCTCGTACTCGTGCAGGAGCCTGGACTACAAAAGTCATGTACTTGTAACAACACGTTTTCATGATGACGATGACGTCCTCGCCTTGTTCACGAAACAAAAACAGAAGGGAGTTCCCCTCGCACACCAAGCTCGTCAGCTCAGCCTCTGCGCGGTACCACTGTACGCGGAGCCGGAGGCTAGCTGATGTCTGATGACCTGATCTGAAAGGCTGAGTGAAGTGAAGTGTTTCTTGTCTGTCATAGGAGATCCCCCAGATAGGCGTTAGCCTTTGGGTAATCCTGAAATATGTCTTTTCATTTGGGCATATAGCTAGCCTTCTTGGCAGATCGCGTGACATGGTCGTGATTGGTAATGCTGTGTCACTTTATTATTTTTATTTTCCCTCTTGCAGAGCGAGGGGCAACCTTGCGGCGCAGCAGCTTGTTCGTTGTAGATCTACATAGCCTATCATATTTTTGTAGGTCTAGGGTAGTCATTGTACATGATTGTACTAAGGTTGTCGTCAACCCGGCATTTCACCTTCGACTAGCAATGATTCTGGAGCTTTCCATTCACATGCTGACATGGTTCACCTGCGACCCTGGCCATGCAATGATGATGCAGCCCGGGTCGTTCCAGGATCACTGCATGCACGCCATTGTCTGTGCTCGAATGCGCTCGGCTGCATGCAGTGCATGCAAGCAGAAAAGCTAGCCCAAAATATTATTTTATTGTAAAAATCATTACGAAGTCGAAGGCAAGATCAGAGAAACCGGGGAGCGTGTTCCGTTGAAGGAACGAGTGCCATACAAAGAGTTTTCACATAGCTTGGTGAGTTACTTACTATATAAACTAGGGGTGCGAAAATGTAGCCCTCAAGTGCAAACACCGAGCAAAGAAGTGCAGCCAGTTTAGAGGTCAGGCTCGGGGCAGCGCGGGGTGTAGAGGGAGTCAACTCAGGTCACCTACTGAGCTAGCTGCTAGGCCGGATTTGCCGGTATTGGCACTGCAATTAATGTTCCCGAAATTAATTCGTTCCATAAAGAGAACTCGGAGTAGTTCCCTTATTTTCCGGACGCTGGCCACTGGTCGAATCAAGTTTTCCCCGGGATATTGGCAGCAGGCGCAGTGGGAGAGCAGTGGCCTTCAGCTGAAGCGGAGCTGCTTGCCACAATGGGTGGAAATGGCGACGAGGATACGGAGCGACTCATAGGGGACGACTCTGCCAGTACTGGCGAGAGTGCAACGCAGCACGCGGCCATCACGGGAACCAGTGGACAGGGACCAGTGCACGAACGTTGTGTAGATGGTAAGGGAGAATGAAAGAAAATTCAACTCCCATTCACCTGTTCACAATCAACAATTACATTCGTGCAGTTAGGCGATACTGTACTTTGCTAGAGAGTACAACTTACTACAAAGTCATGTACTGTGTGCACTAGATTGCCAAATGTATCAACTAATTTGTTGTATAATTTGTTCTATAATAATTATACATACAATACATTCTTGACTAGTTTGAGGGAAAGACACAAACGGCGTGAATTATTATTATTATTATTATTATTATTACGAAGTAGTGGTTGCGACTTCGGCGATGATTTGTAAGAAAGGTTTGCTCCCCACACCGGAGCTCGCGCTATTCCGCCGACTTTACTTGACACTTGACTGACTCACGACTGCCATCCAGAGCATGCACGAGAAGTCCATCGAACCTTCGACTCGGCAAACCTGCAAGAAAGCACCACTCCCTGCTCAATACACAGTGTTTCGGGGAATTCACCCCTCATCAGTTGAGCTTGAGTAGGCTGAGGAAGATTGTGCCTGAAGAGCACCACTTATATAGTGCTCTCCAGGCACAAACATCACCAGGGATACAAACTTACAGAGACGCTCCGCTTCCAGCGCGATAAACACCTCGTGAACACTGTAGTTCATGTACTCACTGTAAACATGGACCAGCAGTGCTCACGGTGGCTGCAAGGCCAGCGCCCCGTGGCCGCTTGACTTCCGAACGAATTTCAATGTCCGCAACATTGTTCATTCGCACAACAACTACACTTGCTCATGCGGCCGTCGTCAGTGCTATGCAGCAGCAAACACATGAGCGTGTGTGAGAGGAGCAGATCCAATGCACACAATCAAGAGTACATGAACCAGAGTGTGTAACTGTGCATATCAGATCTGAAACAGCGCAGTTCGTGCACTACGTCACCCTGATGAGGTCAGCCAAGCCGCGACTTGCGTGCAGCTCAAATTTTCGTGTTTCATAGCCCGGAAATCAGCCAAGTTTGCTTGATTTTAGACGTCCTGTTTCAGGATTTCGGTGTTTTGTGTGACTGTGTACGCTGTGTACATCCACCGACAATTAAAGTCACCAGGCTATCCGTATCAAAAAACCGAAATCAGGACAAACTCAGTGACCTGCACCACCGCGACTGGTTACGCAACTTTTCACCGTACCTGTGGCTTACCATGCCGTCAGAAATGACGTACTGCACGAATTACGCTCCCACAGGAACCATCCCGAGTTGCACACTCTGGTTTATGTACTCTTGACACAACACACAAGGTAGCGACGAGTACATGTGAAAGTATGTCATGGTATGCTATGGGATGATTTGCTGCCCCCCCCCCCCCTCCCCCTTGGCTAGAACTGCTAAATTGGCTGCAAGTTCAAGACTCCGAATTGTTACAAGTTTACCTGGGTTTTGAGCAAAACCCAACCCATATTGGGTTTCCATAGCCACAGGGCTACTAATTAGTTTAATTGAATGGAGATGATGATTTTTACTAAGGTACCATCGTTTGACACGCACATACAGGTCCATTCACGAGCCCTGCCTCGGACAAAGTGGCAGGCAATAGCACGTCCAGATTGTCATCGGGGATGTCGTCGCCGTCGGCAACGCAGGAAACATTGGACGATGACATCATGACGACGATGATCAACGCCGGCAGCTCAGGCCTGGGTATGAGGTGAGGCTGTAATTTAGTCATTGTATCCATCAGCAATCTTGTCACCGTCAGAGCAAGGTCGTCTTTGTGACAGTTCGCGGCAGCGTGCTCCAATCCGTGTGCGGGGGTGCATCTGCATGAGTCGCTGCTACACGGCGTTCGCAGGGACTTTTATCGCTTCTTATGTACTCCTTCATCCCTTCTCTTCCATTATTATCACTGAAATCTCCTTCCCGTAACATCAAAGAATTGCCGCTCTGCGTGTGGGCCAGAGAAAGGCTCTCGTAAATCGGAGAGAACTGTCGCACAAGAGCGACGGCACCCACATCTACTCTGACTGAGAGAAATGATCAAGAAATGTAATGTTGGCTGCTTAGCAACCAATGCCAATGCTGTTGCAAAAGAAGGATCCTTTGAGCGGGATTCGAGCCCAGCACCTCTGCAGTGCCCTGCCGATTAGGCTACAGGGATCACACACACACACCCGTGGCTCCTTCTTGCTACACTGCTCCCCCGCCCCAACAGGCTGTGCCCTCACGCCGTACCTACTCTTGGGGGGGAGGGGAATACGATGGGTCGTGGGTTCGAGCAAGCAAGTCATGACGATACTCTACATCTCAGTTCACACATCCGTTGAAAGTTTACTTTCATCCGTTGAAAGTTTACTTTCATGGCCAAAGTTAAGATGATCCTTGCCCTGAGAGATTCCTAGGCTCACTGTTTTTTCTTCACTCCACTTATCCAGGTTATCTGATCTTGTTTTTAATCTTTTCTTTCTTTCCATCGTCATCATAACATTGGGCATGATTGCCCGTTTGACTTGCGATGTAAAATACAAACAAAAAATACAATACGTGTCCCATGCTGTTTGGTTTACTCTGCAGATGTGTTCGATATTGTCCCACTCTTGTACGTGTTGCTTTGTCTCCACGAGGCCGTGAAGAAGCCAAGAAGATCCTACGATACTGCGTGCCCATGGTGAGTGTGTGTGTGTGTGTGTGTGTGTGTGTGTGTGTGTGCGTGCGTGTGTGTGTGTGTGTGTGTGTCCCATATGGTGCAGTGGTATGTGCAGCGATTTCCAATCGATAGGTTGCGGGTTCGATTCCCGACGATTATGGTCACACACGTCTTTCTTCTCTTTCTCAGACTCTTCCTGACTTTTCTTTCATTCTCCTGGGTGGTTACCAACAGCCAGTGTATGCCGGAGTATGTGGTGTTGTGTGTGTGTAGAAAAAAAAGAAGAAAAAAATGGAAAAATGAAAAATAGGGATTCACTGGCCAGAAAAAGTCACTTCAAACAGCTGTGTGGTGAATACCAGGCTAAAAATAGTGGCGGTCAATTCATCAGCCTTGCAAGCTGTTGAAGGGTGTAATCCCAGCACAAGTTGCTATGTCTAACATAGCTGTTCGCTATCATCGCTCCCGCGATGGGCATGTCTGAGGTCTGAGGTGTGTGTGTGCGCGTGTGCATGTACGTGTGTATACACATGTGTGCTTGCAGGTGTGCATATACGGTGGCCATCAGAACTCAGGCCAGGCAATAGCACTGGGAGTTGGCCAAATACAAGAAATCTCAAATCCTTCCATTACAGTACTGTCAGGCGCTGAAGAACTGGGGGTCAGGGTTCTAGCCTAGCCCGTTCTTATTTTTAGCGCACACAGCAGTTTTGTTCCCATTCGATGGTACAATCTTAAATGTACATCTAAGCAGATTTATACGTCTGAGTGTACGTTGTAGTGTATATCACGGTTTCCGTTCTGATCTGCAAAAAATCCAGCCTACACCTTTCTTAAAAATTGGTGAAATTCTAGCCTGGCCATTCTTAGACCGTACAGTCTATGCACAGTTGAGGCACCGTGTACACATTGGTATGCTGTGCTTGGTGAAATTCTAGCCTGGCCGTTCTTCGGCGCCGGACAGCACTATACACACCAGTGATGTTTCTCTTTATGGCAGAGAATGATGCAAACTAGACGATCGCTGTTTGGATGTAATAATCTCGATTTTGGTTGCCATCTCTGTACTTCCCCCTGAAGATTCTCTTCCTGCTGACGACGCACTTGGCACGGTTTCAGACAGTCCTGTTGGCCGGCCGCATGCTGGGAGCGATCGAGCTGGACGCTGTCGGTGAGTGGCTGGCATGTGGGTGCGGATGGGTGCGTATGCGTGCGTGTATGTGTGCCTGAGTGAATGTTGTGCGTGCACGCTCTTGCCTAATGTAAGTCAAGTCTACACATTTTCGGCCCATTCAAATTTCGGCCCATTCAAATTTCGGCCTCCCAGGGCTAAAACCCTTTTCGGCCTGTACTGCTGCCGCCTGTATACACTGTCGCACTGAACCTTGCAAAACAGAATTTCGGCCGCAACAAATTTTCGGCCAAACACGACCAGGGCGAAAAAACAGCCGAAAATAAAATATGCGCCGAATATTTGTGGACTTATAGTATGCACACATGCACAGTTTGTGTGGACTGTTAAGACGCTCTTCAGAGCCTGTAACTAGAAACTTACACACTAGAACTGGACGTGCTCCTCAGCTTTGTTCGACCTTGCTCCCGTTTGCGTGCATTCACTCCACCGCCGCCATCACCGTTGTGCTCTGTGGTAAACCTCACACACTTCCCACAGCATTTGCCTTCTTCTATTAAATTTTGCTCTTGTTTGGGCGTAGAGAAGTCAAAATTAATACAGAGCTACAAGACCCACCCTCTCCTGGCATATACGACACCGGCATGGTCGGCACCCCATCCTCATGTTGCCTTATGATTGCGAGAGCATGAAACTTGAAGTAGCAGCAAACAAGCCTTGATTGTCCTTGTTGTTTTGAATTCAAAATTAAACCGTTTCGTAATTGTTGATGTTTGCTTTGTTATGATGTGCTTGGTGGTATTGGTGGATTGTGGCAATGGTCTGCATCGGTGATTGTACAGCTCTTGCCCTCTCTGTAAGTTGTGTCGTGGACGCCTGGACGGATGTGATTGAGTAGCGTCTGTGTATCTCAATGCAGTCCGTATTGCAGGTGTGTTTGTGTGCACGCGCGCGCGCGCGTGTGTGTGTGTGCATGCATGTGTGTGTGTGTGTGTGTGTGTGTGCGCGCGTGCGTGCGCGTGTGTGTGTGTGTGTGTGTGTGTGTGTGTGTGTGTGCGTGCGTGTGCGTGCGTGTGTGTGTGTGTGTGTGTGTGCGCATGTGTATGTGTATGTGTGTGCATGTATGTGGTGTCGGTTTTAGTTCGCGATTCGCATGCGCAGACTAATTTGTACCTGGACGTGTTTGCGATTGGAATTCATTTCCTTTGCTTGTTCAAACAGTTCTATGTTTCGCGCTGGCTTCCTTTTGCAATTTCCTACCCATCGCGAAATCGCTTATGGTTCCTAACCGGAAATGTTTCACGGAACGGTTTACAGTGCATTTTTGACGGGATCAAACGCCGGTTTTTCATTGCCATGGTCACCCATTTGAAACGCTTGGTTTATGTGTTTCATCTTTTTCTCTCATGCTGTAGTACACCAACGTGGCTGGTCTCTCCATTGTCATCGGTCTGGTGACGGCGTGTGAGACGCTCTTCGCCCAGGTAGGTCGCCATGCCAACGTGTGTACATTTCACCTGCATCATAATACTGTGCACAATCAACTGGGAACTAGTGGCCAGGCAGCACAAGGGGGGCACATGGATGCGGCTAATGGGGTTTCTCGGCACTTGTCCCAGTGGTTGTGAGACTTGTCTCCTCACCCACCATTAGGCGCTGCATCTGCCGCTAGGGTTTACCGGGTGTTAGCGGCCATAGTGAGTTCTCTTCGGGAACGGACACGACAATTTACTTTTTTTTTTAAATGTACAGTACTGTGCTAGCCATAGATGCTCCGAAAACTCTCCCAAGCGGTTTCTGAGCTACACTACACCAATCAATGAAAAGAAGAATAAAATTATCCGAATTTTTGGGCAAGGCCAATCCTCATGAAGAATATTTTGATATTTGAAATCCTTTTTTCAGTGTTTGGTGTAGCCCAGAGACCGTTTGGAGAGTGTTGTGAAGATGTATGGATATAGTGGATGGCTACAATGGAGTCTTCGCATTTTGAGAAATGTGCAGTGCTGGCAAGTGAAATCCAGCCTCTAGAGTATACCAATCCCGGGACTGCACAACCCGGGCACTGTGAACACTGTACTGTGCAGTAAACCGTGCCGCTGCTCTGCTCATGGGGTTGGATTTCACTCAGCAGCACTGGTGTACCAGGCCCGGCGGAACCGGTCCGGTGGTCAGGCCATGGCCGGACCAACCTTTGGCTACCCGCACGTGTTTACTGCTGAGGAGGTCATGTGTATACCCTCTGTATCATACACAAAGTACGAAGGGCTAGGAGGTATGGCCGGACCGAACAAAATCTGCTTCCACCGGTCCT
>NC_088655.1:19391740-19404240 GCF_964019385.1 Sycon ciliatum
GTTTAAGGCAGATATGAGCTGACCGCGTGGCCTAACGGATAAGGCGTCTGACTTCGAATCAGAAGATTGTGGGTTCGAGTCCCATCGTGGTCGCTATACCTTTTTCTTGCGCGTTGCAAACACAAAACAAATACTTAGCCTGATTAGAGTGCTGGTGGTGGTGACTTTCAATATGTTTTTAGTGTCGGGACGGATGTTCTTTATTAGAGAACTCTGTATGAGGTGCATACTGTATCTCCCCGATTAGAAGGCGCAATCGATTTAAAGTTGCACCCCCACGTTGAGATGTGAGCGATATTGTTTCAATGCAGTGGTCGCTCCAAGTCCTTTTATCGTTCACTATTTTGATATTTTGATCCCACGTGGAGCACGTAAACTCGACGGTGCAGTTGATCTACTTACTGGTAGTTTGACACCTGGCCTACAGTTGTCTTGTTGACATCTAGACAGGTAGAGCAGGGGTATCGGAAGGTATTTTCGTATGGTACGGTCAGCCATCTAAAGTACAATTTACTCGTGGGGGAGGGGTGGCTGAGCCGGAAATTTTGGAAATTTAGACCCCAAATCAGTGCATTTGATTGATTCTCGAGTTACTTGGGGCAAATAGTGGTACGGTCAATACCGTATTGACCGTACCGTGTGTGATGCCCCTGTAGAGGCTCACGTTTTTTTTTAAATCTTTGCAAGGGCAAAGAAGGGGAAGCGACTACAATCGAGTGTGACATCCTACTTACATGCATGTATCGTAAAACAGAGAGGTTCCAGGCTGTCCAAGAGAGTGCTCAATACCGAGAGGCAGAGCTAGTTCAAAACAATAAGAGGACGAAAAAAGTGTTTTAACTCTGAGTTTCACGCACTATTATTTAAAAGCGATCATCAGACAACAGTATTGAGTAAATCTGGATCAGTACTTTATACATGCATGCATGGAAACAATATGGCTCAAATCTCAAAGTGGGGGTGCAACTTTTTATATCGACTAATCAGGGAGATATAGTATGCACCTCATACAGAGTTCTCTAATAAAGAACATCCGTCCCGACACTAAAATATATTGAAAGTCACCACCACAAAGTCTGTGCAACGAGCAAGAAAAAGGTATAGCGACCACGATGGGACTCGAACCCACAATCTTCTGATTCGAAGTCAGACGCCTTATCCGTTAGGCCACGCGGTCAGCTCATATTTGCCCTTCACAGATGCTGTAGCTCAAATTAGACGAGTATATTTTAGCTGGTTAAAATTCAGTTTGCGAAACAAAAGAAATAGCGACCACGATGGGACTCGAACCCACAATCTTCTGATTCGAAGTCAGACGCCTTATCCATTAGGCCACGCGGTCAGGTTGTATGAGATAGCCGCGGACAGCATGCCTCAACCTCCCACAGCATGCTCTAACCGTCTGAGCTATGGTACCAGGCCGAACCTAGAAGGCGCTGACGAGTTTTTCACTCCAACGGCAGCTCACAACACAACATTACCTTGGCAGAAATATTTTTGGTGATTAGCAAGAAAGCACTGACCACCATGTTGGGACTCAAAACTCACAATCATCTGATTCGAAGTCAGACGCCTTATCCGTTAGTTAGGCCGCGTACGCGGTCAGCTTGCAACTGCAATATTCCTATTAAAAGACCTCTTATCTTTTCATTTCATTTGTCTTCTTCCCTCTCGAGTTGGGTGCGCGATTCTTAAGTTTAAAAAAGCCATACAGGAAGTCTACAAATTGTCGACGTGTTCAAACTATACTGGGCTTGGTGCTGGCTGACTGTACTGGGTTTGGTGCTCACTGACTCACGACGCTCGACCTTCTTTCAGTAGCACTGAGTGTACTAGCACTGTGCATACATATGCGCCGTGATGCAGTCAAGTGACGCTATGACGGCAGCACGCGCACTCCGCACACTCTGCCCTGAGTTGAATACGGGCTCCTACTGGGCTTGCTCTCGTGTTGTAGCCGTGATGTATTCGCAGCCTGGTCGCAACAGTCCATTCTCTGAGACTTGGTTTTTACTATTTTGAGGTACAGCATCATCAGACTGTGATCATGGGCTGACCGCGTGGCCTAACGGATAAGGCGTCTGACTTCGAATCAGAAGATTGTGGGTTCGAGTCCCATCGTGGTCGCCATTTTTTTTTTTGTCCCGTCACTGAATTTTAACCGCATTATACTCCAAATTGAGCTTCAGCATCAGTAGGTGGCAAACATGAGCTGACCGTGTGGCCTAGCTAGGCCCATTCACAAATTAAAACTTTTCGCGACGCCACGTGCGACACCTGCGACAAGCTGTGACTGTGGCACACAGTTTATGATCTTTTTTTGGCGTTAGCGATATCCCAATGCACTAGTAGTACTTTGCATGTGCACTGCACGTGCACCCAGAGTAGAAACCTGCACTCCATTTATGTACGTCGCATGTCGCAAAAGTTGAACATTCTTCTGCGACAGGTACCGTGCGACAGCTCGCGACGGGCATTTTTTTGTCGCGACTGTCGCAAGTCGCGTGTCAAGTCGCGAAAAGTGGTATCAAGAGTCCATAACCCCCCAGAGTGTGCAACTCCAGGTTGGGGTCTGGGGCAACGAAATCCAAACATTGCGTCATCCGGTCCATAGTCAAGCATGGGCGGATGGGGCCATGTGCATATCTGGTACATCCGCTACTCACTACATGACGTATGAAGTTTGGATTTCGTTGCGGCACTGATTTGTGCTGAGAAGGATCACGAGTTGCACACTCTGGGGGGTTATGGACTCTTGGTGGTATTGTGAATCGGTCTTTATGGATAAGGTGTCTGACTTCGAATCAGAAAATTGTGTTTGAGTCTCATCGTTGTCTCCATTTCTTTTCTCTCCCCATCTGAATTTTGACAAGCTAAAATATACAGTCGTCCCTCTCTAATCCGGCACCTTTTGCAACGGCATTTTCTCCTGGATAAACAAGGGTGCTGGATTATCAAATCCTGTCCTCCAACCCGGCCCACCTACTAACATACATGTTTGTGTCGTACGTCAAGACGCAGGGATTTTCCGTGTCAATCCAAGTACTTTGTGGAGTGCATGTCTATACAGTGCATAGGATAATCCCAAGTGTATGTTACATGTGTGGAATGCTCCCTGATAAGTAGTTCATGCACTGACCAAACTGACATAGCTGTGCTCCCGTACGGTATGCGATGTACAACTGCTGGATTAGAAAACCGAATTATGTGCAGTTTGAGCGATTTGTTGCGGAAAATCGCTGCTGGAGGCGGAATTCAAGTGTCGGATTAAATCGTAGAAAATGAACTGAACAAATCCGTTTTGCCAGAAAGTGTGCTGGTTTGCAAGGGTGCTGGATAAACAAGTGTCGGATTAGAGAGGGACGACTGTACTCTAATTTGAGCTACAGCATCAGTGGAAGACAATCATGAGCTGACCGCGTGGCCTAACGGATAAGGCGTCTGACTTCGAATCAGAAGATTGTGGGTTCGAGTCCCATCGTGGTCGCCATACTTTTTGTTTTGTTTCGTTCACTGCATTTCAACCCATTGCAATAATTATATTCTAATTTGAGCTACAGCATCAGAGGGGTCAAACAGGAGCTGACCGCGTGGCCTAACGGATAAGGCGTCTGACTTCGAATCAGAAGATTGTGGGTTCGAGTCCCATCGTGGTCGCCATACTTTTTGTTTTGTTTCGTTCACTGCATTTCAACCCATTGCAATAATTATATTCTAATTTGAGCTACAGCATCAGAGGGGTCAAACAGGAGCAGACCGCGTGGCCTAACGGATAAGGCGTCTGACTTCGAATCAGAAGATTGTGGGTTCGAGTCCCATCGTGGTCGCCATACTTTTTGCTTTGCTTTGTTTCGTTCACTGCATTTCAACCCATTGCAATATATTCTAATTTAAGCTACAGCATCAGAGGGGGTCAAACAGGAGCTGACCGCGTGGCCTAACGGATAAGGCGTCTGACTTCGAATCAGAAGATTGTGGGTTCGAGTCCCATCGTGGTCGCTATATAATTTTTTTGTCTCGTTCACTGCATTTCAACCCATTGGAATATATTCTACAGTCTGTTTCGTTTGTTGTAAACCAGACGAACATGTACGAGTACCGACGTCAGTGAGTTGTCATTTTTCATGCTTTCGCGCGGAATATTTCTTCGAGTTCACAGTGAGTTTTTCCAGGCAGCGCTCGAGCGCTCATACGGTAAGACGGCAAACTCCCCGGGCGATCACCAGGATTGCTAATCTTTTTGAAACTGACTATAATTTGATCTACAGCATCAGAGGGGGTCAAACATGAGGCGTCTGACTTCGCATCAGAAGACTGTGGGTTCGATAGATCCTTTAAAAAATAATTCATTTCCTATTGTGTGTGTGTGTGTGTGTGTGTGTGTGTGTGTTTTCTGCAGGGTATGATGTATCCGACCGTTCTGTTCGGTGTGTTTGGCAACGTTGTTACGTTCGTCGCCAACATCGTCTGTGTCAAGTACCTGGGCCTCGGCGTCAAGTATGTCACTCTTTTCACTGTTGTTGTTGTCGTTTTCATGCCGACCGTGTTTGTGGAGCAAGTGGTGTAGCAAGATGGAGCGACGGGTGTGTGTGGTCCCCTGTAGCCTAATCGGTGGAGCGCTGTCCCGGAAAGACATGGGTGCTGGGTTCGAATCACGCTCGTGGATCCTTCTTTTGCGACAGTAGAATGGATGTGTTTGCAATTGCATACATGCTGTGTGCTGGGTAGTGTCGTGCGCCGAAGAACGGCCAGGCTAGAATTTCACCAAGCACAGCATACCAATGTATACACGGTGACTCAACTGCCCATAGACTGTAATACATGAAAAATAAGAGGATGCCCCCCCCCCCCCCCCATTCTGCGGCCACTGCCAGTACTGTGAGGTTGTTATGGTGTGCTCTTCGCCATGGTTACGCAGGGGTGTGTCGATTGGCTACTTGTGTGGAATGACCTCGTACCCGATCATCGCCTGGCTCTACATCTGGAAGCGGAAACTTTACGTGAACACGTGGGATGGTGAGTGATGCGCAAACCGGCGATGGTGCAATGTGATCGTGTTTTCGTCTGTTTGTTTGTTTGTTTAGCTTTATTTTTACTTCACCATAGGCAAGGGAAAATCTGCAGTCTCACTGGGCGTATTGCCACAGTTTCGCAAAATGATGAAACGTCTGTTTTCGGGCATGTGCGTGTACGTTTAAGTGTTGTATTATGCATGCGTGCGCTCGTCCCACTCTACCGTAAAAGTCCGTAAATAAGTACGTATTTACTTTCGAATTTAGGGACCACACCCGTACTAACTTTCGGGCGGGTAGTGACTTTCGGGCACGAACTAACTTTCGGACCTGACTTGTGTGTAGTGGAGAAGTCACTTTTCATGTAGATGTACATGCTATGTGCTGCATGTTTGCACTGTACCGGTACTTATTTCGGGCAGTATGTTTATCGGGCTTGACTTGACTTTAACAGACAGAGCCAAAAGAATGAAGGGGGTATTTCTTTCGGGCAGGTACTTATTTACGGACTTTTACGGTATATGCATCCAGCCAGATGCATTCGGTTCATGTGTACGTCGCCGCATCATGGACGCTTACGTCATGCATTGGTGCATCATGGACGCTTACGTCATGCATTGGTGCATCATGGATGCTTACGTCATGCATTCGTGCATCATGGACGCTTACGTCATGCATTGGTGCATCATGGACGCTTACGTCATGCATTGGTGCATCGTGGACGCTTACGTCATGCATTGGTGCATCATGGATGCTGACGTCATGCATTGGTGCATCATGGACGCTTACGTCATGCATTGGTGCATCATGGACGCTTACGTCATGCATTGGTGCATCATGGACGCTTACGTCATGCATTGGTGCATCATGGACGCACGCCTGATCATGTAGCAAGCATGCTGCTTCTGTGGTGGATCTTTCCTTTTGTTGTCTTTTGTTCAAGGCAGAAATCACTAGCTACTTCAAGGAGCAGAATGGAGAGGGGGGGGGGGGGGGGGGGGGGGAGCATTTATCAATTTGCGCATTAGGCTGACGGGTACTGCAAAGGGGCCACAACTCTTTGTTATTTTTTTCTGCTAAAAGGGAAAGGACAAAATGTTACGAGTTATGACTAACTGTCCAAAACAGGTAGTCATAACTCGTAACATTTTGTCCTTTCCCTTTTTTTAATACCATAATCAATTTGGCCAACCATCCGAGTTCAACTCATTTTCTTTCGCCTTGTATTAGGTTTGAAGTGGGAGAGTATTCACGAATGGAAACCGTTCACGCATTTGGCCATCTCCGGGCTGTTGATGATTTGTATTGAGTGGTGGACCTACGAGATCGTGCTCCTTCTTTCAGGTACGGTTGCACACTGCCGTGTGTGTGTGTGTGCGTGTGTGTGCGTGTGTGTGCGTGTGTGTGTCCCATATGGTGCAGTGGTATGTGCAGCGATTTCCAATCGATAGGTTGCGGGTTCGATTCCCGACGATTATGGTCACACACGTCTTTCTTCTCTTTCTCAGACTCCTCCTGACTTTTCTTTCATTCTCCTGGGTGGTTACCAACAGCCAGTGCATGCCGGAGTATGTGGTGTGATGTGTGTGCGGGAAAAAAATGAAAAAAGACCAAAAAGTAGGGATTCACTGGCCAGAAAAAGCCACTTCATAGCTGTGTGGTGTAGACCAGGCTGAATAGTGGCGGCCAATTCTTCAGCCTTGCAAGCTGTTGAATGGTGCAATCCCAGCACACGCTGCTATGGCTTCGGCTGTAGCATCGCTATCATTGCCTCCGGCGATGGGCGTCAAATGGTCAAATGGTGTGCGTGTGCGTGTGGGGTTGTCTTTTATGTCCGTGTGTGTTCGTATGTATGCCTGCATTTGTGCATGTGTTTACGCGTGCATTTCTGCATGCCGCAATTTATGCGTTCAATTAAACTCCCCGGATCCGGGCACGTCCGTCTCCTTTCTGACCTCATGCCAAGTCCCGAATTTTGGCTTTTCAATGAAAACATTAAAAAGAAATATTTTGTATGCTCCGCACTATGGGCGATTCCTATTTACAACCAGTGTGCAGATCCCAACAAGCCGGGATAAGGGGACTTATACAGTAAAACTGGGAATTTTCAGTGGTGTACCGTAAAACCCCGCCAGAGCGCCCCGTCTCTCCCATCCGCCCCTCCCTGACTTCTTGTCAGGGACGTGATTGATTGTATCCTCGTATGACTCTGTCGCAGTCTGTGATGCCGTACTGCACTGCAGACGCGTGCTCGACCCCGTTGGAAATGTACGCAACAGTGCCCACCCTCCTGACCAGGGATCGCACAAACCCTGCGTTTTGTCGGGTCTGTTCGACTCCTGGCTCTTGTCTTGACCTTTGGTCGGTGTACGAGATGCATGAACAGTTTTCGTAGGGTGAGTACTTTTTCATGTTGCACTGAATGCGGCAAGTAGGACTCGCCCATCCGCCCCTCCCCACCTGAAGCGTCGAGGAGGTAGGGGCGCTCTGGCGGGATTTTACGGTAATATGTTCGGTATTCCCAAAATCAACGGTTCGCTAGTGCGAAAATTTCGGTAAAAGACGGTTTTCCTGATCCCAAACTGCATTTTGCACACCGTGTGACATGGAATTGTTGAATTTTAGGTTGCCTTTTTATTTTAGGTGAAATCTACCTGTACCGAAGTTACCGAAAATAAATCTCCAGCAAAATTTTCCGGTTTTACAGTACCAGTACTGTGATTGTTGCTGGATGTGTCAGCAATCGTGTCTGTGTGTCACTGTTTGTAGGTGTGCTAGGGGATCTAGCTATCGCTGTCAGTGTTGTGGTCTATCAGCTGTTTGTCATCACGTTTATGGTCAGTAGTTGCTGATGTGTGTGTGTGTGGGGGGGGGGGGGGGGTGCATGTGTGTGCGTGCGTGCGTGTGTGTGTGTATGTGTATGTATGTGTGTGTTTGTGTGTGTGTGTGGGGGGGGGGGGTGTATGTGTGTGTGTGTGCATGTGCAGTACTGCCAAACCGTCCGATCTTTCGGACAGTGTCCGATTTTTGAAGGCTCTTCCGAAAACCGGTCCGAAAGGGAAACGTCCGAAAAGCAGCCAAACTGTCGGAGATCATTACTTCCCTATGCAGAAGTCCTGCACTTTCACTTTTCAGCGCAACTGAAGGCACAAATCACTGTACATTTGCTTCTAAAAAGGCTAGCGCTTGGCTGTGGAAGTGCAAAGTAACATGCCTGGATCAGGCTGGATGGCATGTACGCTGACAGTCTCGTACAGAGTCAGTGTGCGACCACACTCATCATTACAAAATTCATGAAAACTCCGGGGTTACTATGGCAACAACGCGAATTTTCATGGTGTTTTAGGCGATATTTTGAATTCTCTGTAAAAAAATTGCCGAGGAGAAAAATTCGCACCATGTGGCCAGCCTTGGCGGTGAAGGGTGTCCGATTTTGGGCGAAAATTATTTGGCAGCACTGCATGTGCGTGTGTGCAGACGCGTGTGCTCACACAACGCGCGTGCACATGCGTGTCACTCGTCCGCATGTACATGTGTGACATTTCACACGTGTGTGGTTGAGCGGTGCAGGGAACAATTCCAACTTGATAGTTTTGCTTACTACTGTCCAAAGAGTAGATACACAAGAGTGTGCAACTCGCGGATGGGTTGGCCCACGGCGGAGTTTTTTAGTCGACATCATCTTTTCTACGACGCACGCGCTGCGAGTCTTTTTGGAAAGTTTTGCCTCGTGCACTTGGCCGGCTTTAAACTACAAGGTCGGTGCCCAGCACGTGCTCTCACACTGCTCTGCGGCAGAATGCTCTGTTTTCTGAAAAAGGTGACGTCAACCTAAATTTCCACCGTGGGTCGGGGTATCTTCAGATTGTGCAGAAGAGATGCGGAGTTGCCCACTCTTGTTTATCTACTCTTGGTAGTGTAAACATCGCATTTCTGCACATGCTGGAATCATGTTGTGTTGTGAAATGGTCTGCTAGTGTCGCGGACATTGAAATCCATTGAGAAGACAAGCGACCACGGGGAGCTGGCCTTGCAGCCGCGAGCACTGCTGGTCCATTATTATTATTATTATTATTATTATTTTTTTTTTTTTACATCATGTACTTCCAAAAGAAGTACATGAACTACACTCGACAAGGCACAACAACAGAGACCAAAACACGTTCTCGTTACTCCGAGTGTCGTGTTAAAAAACACGACACTTTTCGTGTTGAAAAACACGACACTCGGAGTAACGAGAACGTGTTTTGGTCTCTGTTGTTGTGCCTTGTGTAGTACGCTCTTCCCTTTTTGAGGTAGTGAGCACTATTAGCAGCAAGGACTTCAGACACTTTGTGAACTACGGTGCATGTACTTCCTCCGGTAACAAAAACTTCGTGATGGATTTCGGAGGGGGTGATTTGGGCACAAACTGCCGTGCAATGAGTCGCAATCACTTTCTTGCCCTTCCCTGGCATGCCAAGAAAGAAGTACGAAGCAAGGAAATCGACCTTTCACAACAAGTCGAGCGGAATCGATGGTTGCGCTGTGGAAACGTAGGTGATGACAGTCTTGGCGAGCGAAACTGAAATACCACTTCTCCGAGGGGATATTGCGCTGCTTGGCCTCTCTACCACTTTGGCACTAAGTGAGTTGGAGAGCAATAGAGAGCGATAAAACGGAGCAGCGAGCCCACATAATGAGCGAGTGAACAAGGACCTGCTCAGATCGCACGGCTCAATGAAAACTAATTCTGAACTCAAGTTCTTGTTCAAACTGCGCAAAGCCCAGATTCGAATGCTGATGACCATGCATTCTTTCAGAAGTCTGCAGTCCGATGCGAGTCTCATGGCTAAAGAAAGTCGACTGGACTTGCTAGCCGCTGCCGTTCAGTTCTGGCAGGGGTATCCATTAGAGAAAATGGAATCAGTTTGGCTGTGCCTTTACTCCTCGTTTCCCGGAGTTCTGGAGAGCGAAGATGAAACCAGGGAGTCGTAAAATATTTTTCACGACTCCCTCGTGGAAACGAGTAATCACCATCGCGGCGGATCACGCAGCTTGAAAGCCAATTTACTTGACCGACGGCGACATCAAGGTCAGCGGAGTGTGATCAAAGAAGCCGAGGCAAGGCTGAAACGAGCTGAACAACGACTCGAGAGAGATGACGACTCGTGTGCAGCAGATGACGACTCGCGGGGCAGCAGATGACGACAGCGACGCAGGTCAAAATGAGTCGAGCGAAAGCGACGCAAACTGAACTTTCTGCTCTTTCCTCCAACAGTTTCTCTTGTAAAGCCGCTGTACATAGGCCGATTCACCTTCGTCTAGTGATTTGCAGTCGATACAAACTGTTCTTGACCTGTTCTAAGCGTTTTCATATCCATCAAAATCCATCACGAAGTTTTTGTTAACGGAGGAAGTACGAGCTAAGGCGGTAATGGCGCCCGCCACGGTCGTCTCACCGGATTTCAATGTCCACGACCGTGGTACCGTGAAGTTCTGCGAGCGTGCTCCACCACAACCGCCCTTTCGGCGTGGTGCGTTTAGAGGAGGTGTCCTGTCTGTGCGTCGTACAACACACACCTTGTACACACATCGCACGTTGCGCAGTCAATCCGTGCTCAGTTTACCTTCAAGCAGATTCGGGCTCCACACCCCATACAGGGGCGTCGCACACGGTACGGTCACTACGGTATTGACCCTACCACTATTTGCCCCAAGTAACCCCGTGAATCAATAAAATGCACTGATTTGGACTCTAAATTGCCAAAATTTTCGCCTCAGCCATCCCTCCCCCACGGGTAAATTGCACTTTAGTTGGCTGACCGTACCACAGTAAAATACCTTCCCACGCCCCTGCCATAACATGCTTAGCGTAACCTTACTATACTAAGGTTCTCACACCAAACACACTGACGGTGCTGGCAACGGAAATCCGACCTCTCTGGGCGGCGCGTTCACTTTCTAGCGGCCTCTATTTCGGGTCTTTGCGATGTGAGCGCACCGCTGAGTGGGTCGGATTTCAGTTACCAGTACTGTAGTTGCACTCCACTGTACATTTTCCTTTCCCTTTCCGTGATAGCAAGGCTCTCGCGGTACTTTACAGGCATGTGCCACGTATGGGTTCCTGGGTGCCCGGAATCCCCCTTTTTTCGCTCAAAATGCAGGATTTTGCTTCATTTTTGGAAAATTTTCCCACAGGAGGCCCCCAGAACCCCCCCCCCCCCTTGAAGGGCACCGGCGCACACGCCTGCTTTACCGTAATGTCCTTCCCACGTTTTTTGTGGCTGGACAATCAGGACCTCTGGAAGCCGACTGAACTAATTGTGTACAGTCACAGTACATCTTGTGGAGCCCGGTTAGCTCAGTTGGTAGAGCATCAGACTTTTAATCTGAGGGTCAAGGGTTCGAGTCCCTTATTGGGCGACCAATATTTTTTTTCTTTGGTTGTGGGGGGGGGGGGGAGGGGGGCATGAATCGCTGGAAACCCACGCAAGCAAGAAGAGTCTCCGGGGGAGATCGTCCCATGGCGAAGTTTTTTTGTTTTATCAGCACACATGCAAAGGAAAAACAGAAGAAAACTGAACAGAAAAAGTACTATGCTGTTAAACATGCCGGAAATCAGATGGACGGGAAAAAGAGCGTAATTGTACAAATCCGTTATTGGTGGTGGTTATTGAGCCGAGAAGCATGGCCTGATCTCCAACAGCCGTACTCACAAAAAATGTGCGAAAGTGCTCGAAAGGAGGCAAAAAAATGTGGTCGCCCAATAAGGGACTCGAACCCTTGACCCTCAGATTAAAAGTCTGATGCTCTACCAACTGAGCTAACCGGGCTGACTGAGCGCTAGCGTCAGTGTACACAGTAAAGAGGTTAAGATGCACGCTATTTCCGATGTGACGTGCAATTTCGCGTCAAATTTGGCGTAAAACTCCGAATTTCGACGTGAGCTGCAGGTCACTCGCGTTGTTTTTCGACGCACGAGCCAAATAACGCGAGCTGAACTTTCGCGTCACGTCGGAAACAACGTGCATCTTCACCTCTCTATTGTGTCTGACTTCCCTGTACAGTTGGTGCCTGGCTATAAGAGCAGTTTGACGACGAGTACATGACACCCAGAGTGTGCAGCTCTGATGGGTTGCTGTCACGGCGAAATTACTCGATTACATCATTATAGTGATGCAGTGTGTTACAAGCAGGATTCAAGCAGGTCTTTTCTGCACAACTGTAGCTCAGTTGTAAGCACTACACCACTTGCCGCCTCAGATCTGTACCAAATATGATGTTATCCCGGAATTTCGCCGTGAGAGACGGCCATGCAGAAAAAGGCAGAAGCTGCAGACTCTGGATTTCATGTACTCTTGGTTTGGCCAATGTGCCGAAAAAGACGTGCTCCTGTACGACTGGATCAGGGGAACTTTGCAAGTAAATGCTCATTGACACCATAACGGAATGAACGTAATGACTGTTCTGTTCTTTGTGTAAACTTCACTCTGTGTTGTCAGATAC
>NC_088655.1:19409240-19486740 GCF_964019385.1 Sycon ciliatum
GTGCGAGTCAACCCCTGTGACACGGATTTCTGTGCCGTGTCACCTCCCTAGTTTGAGTACGACTCCCTGGTGTACACCAACGTATCCAGATCATCTACAGTCAGCTCGTGACTCGTAACATTTTGTCCTTTTCCTTTTTTTTTACCATAATTAAATTGGCTTGTTCTTGAAGCAGCGTGTTCGGGAGCCGAATGCATTTTTTAAATTTTTTTTACAAAGACCACTTAAATTACTTTCGACAACACGGCGATGCATGTTGTTTCTCATATACCGTATTATCTCTAATATAAGCACGGTCCTTTATTTTTTCAATGTACCTCCGCCCCGTGCTATTAATGGAGACGATCCATTATTGGAGACTGGTCCATTATTATTTCAACCTCATTTCAGAGGCATGCTGCAATGCCAAATTCATGTCAGACACACACATTTCTGGGTTTTTTTCGCCGGTACAGATAATGAATTTACACAGTGTGCGTATAATGGAGACTGAGCACTTTATTTTTTGAATGCCGCCCCAAGGTGTTCTATTATTGGAGACGTGCTATTATTGGAGACTGTGCTTATATTAGAGATAATACGGTACCGTAGAATCCCGCGGATAAGCCCATGCTCGCGCATAAGCCCAGGGAAAGTTCGAACATTACAAGGCTTCGTCGTACAAGCCCATGGGCCTAATTCGTACCGAGAGTCCATAAATTATGGACTCTTGGTCGTACCATGTACATGTACGCAGTACATGGTAGTTTTTTTTGTACATTTCAACACAATCATCGGTTGTTTTTGTTTGCACAGTGGCTTTCAGCAATGTGCTTCTCACTTCCTTGGTACTTTTCAATAGCACAATGTTGGTGTCAGCGTATAAGCCCATGCCCGCGTATAAGCCCATGTTCTCGTATATGCCCACCGAAATGTCCTTGTGAAACAGTGGGCTTATCCGCGGGATTCTACGGTATAGAGCTTCTTCATGCCTTGGTCATGTGATTGCACTTGAAAAAAAATGCAATGGAAATGAGAAATGAGCGTAGACACCTAGGCACCACTGTAGTACAATACCAGTTGTGACAAGTTAGCTGTGAGAGATGAAAAGGATGTGGAAGGACAAAAGAACACAACACAAGAACACAGTCTTGACACAGCCGAGGACAGGCTCCAGTAAGAGGCTATTAATTTTACAAAACAGAGTGGCACCACTTGAGCACCACTTGAGCACCACTTGAGCATCACTTGAGCAATACCTGAGCACCACTTGACCAATACTTGAGCATCACTCCAGCATCACTTGAGTATCACTTGCGTGGCATGGTCCGTATGGATTGCATTTTGGTGTTGAGAGAGAGTTGGGGGGGGGGGGGGGGGGGGGTTAACACAGTACGGTGACATTCCGCGTATACTTCAGCATGCTACAAACCAGTGTACAGCAAGCTTTGTGAACACGCCTTACCGAGACGGAACTGCTCTGTGTGAATGCATTTCGCAATTTGCAACATTCTGACAAGCTCCCGGCACCACCCGGGAACGTGCGTACCAACGAAACGGTTGGGCATCACCGTGTACTGTAAGCAGTCAACACGGCCACAGTCCAGTGCAAGTGTCGTGTGGACAAGCCCGGTGTGCTTCAGTTGTCCAGAAAGGGGTTGCACAAGCTGTGCTTGTGTGTAGCACCAGTAGATACCGTCATCCTCTGGCAGCCATGTAGGCCTCGCCTGTACACACTGTTTGACTGGGAAAGAGTCCGTGTCACGCGGACCACTGTAGCGTGAAGTCTCACTGTACTGCTCATGACACGTGCATGTATTGTTCTTAGTAGATCTGGTCTGTGCATGCTTCTGCAATACCTGTACTACAGTGTTACTCGCTTCACTGCACATTCCCACGCATGCGCTCGCTCACTGCATCATGTAGTGCATGAGGTAGTGCTCATGCGGCCCTTTCCTTTGTGTTCAGTTGTGTTAGAAACAAGTAACGTTGGTTGTTCTTTTTTCTTACTAAACGATCACTATCAGTGTTTGAGTTGATAATAACAACCTTCCTCTCACAGCCAGTCCTGCTGTTATTATGGTTCTATTATTGGGGATCCAGCCCTGATAACAGTCCTATTGTATTGTATTGTATTTTATTATTTAACTTGGGCATTCCCAACAGATCCCATTGGCGCGGGCACACCAGTACAAAACCCGTTCCAGGCATCGTTTCCTATTTCACTCACCACAACTACAGTAAAACGTGATATTCTCTGTGTAACTTTAATTTCGCTGGTTTCGGTAGTGAAAACAACAACCACCTGAATTAAGATTAGGGGTCGTCCGTAAATATCGATGTTTTTTTAGAGACGATATTTGTTCATATCTCCCCAGACCCCCCCCCCCCCCCCCTCTAATACGAACATGCATACATTTAATATTTATGCAGTGGACCGATATTTTGTATATTGAACGGTTCGTGTGTACAGGTAGGTACATAATACGTGCTTCAGTACTAGTAGTAGTACAAGTCACAAAGTTCAAGTGCCTGCAAGGCCCTGCATGCTGCATGGTGCACGAGCCGCAACAAGCAAGTACAAGGTGCATACCTAAAAATAGCGTATGTGAAGATCGATATTTTTCCGCCAAAAACAACGAACAGCGTCAAAACCCCCTCCCCCCCCCCCCATACGAACGAATATCGTCTCTAAAAAACATCGATATTTACGGACGGCCCCTTACATATAAAAGGCAGTAGAGTACTGCATAAGCAGAAATATTCGTCTGGAATTTAATTTCGTCCTTTTCGTCCAAGGAACTTTTGGACTAAATTAAATGCCGGACTAATGTCGATTTGTCCAGCTTTTCTATACACTCTTCTGATCCATGGACGAAATTTTCAACCGGACGAACTCCCTTTTGTTTGGAGTTGGACGAAAGTATTGACCGACGAAATTTTCTGCCTGTACAGTATAAAAGGTACTAGAGTATGCACGGTATGTGAACTGAATGTTGATCACCTAATTCTGCATTGCACCTGAAACCTGGCAGGTCCGTGGTACCGAAATTTAAATACACTAAAAATGACATGTTTTACAGTATTTCCTTCCTCTTCTTCTGATTCCGTGCCTGTGTTGTCTGTAGGTCGCAAAGGGGCAAGCAATGGCAGTGCCGCGGCAGAGGAGCACGTGGAGCTCGTGGCATTCCGGCGACTACCAACAGCCGGCGATGACAATGATGATGACGTTGACAACAGCAGCGAACGTTATACCATCGACGCCGAGTCGCGGGCCACTAATCTCAGCGTCAGCTCCAACGTGGATGATGATGAGGATGACGCCAGCAGTGTGAATAGCGACCTACGTGTGGTCCGTCTGGATGCAGACGATCAGGAGCTGCTACCGGACTCGCCGGCGCCTGCATCGCCTACACCGCGACCTCCACGCTATCGGGGAGTGCCGGATCGGCGTACGCTGATCAACCGTTTCATCTTCATCGCCATCTCAGTGACGCTGTGCCTCCTCGGCATCGCGCTGCGCGTCTTCGTGCCGCTGCACCGCACCAGCAGGGACTATGCGCAGAGCGGTTGCCCTGGCGACGTGGTCAACGGAACCATGGCAACGCCACCGCCGTCGTTCAACACCAGCGACGCGTTCAACACCAGTGGTGCAGCGTTGGACCTTGCTGCCATGCCCATCTCCCCTGCCGGCTGGTCGTTGTTACCGGAAACGCAATATCGTGTGTGCAGCGGCTTTTCCTAGGGGTTTGCCTGCGCCCGATACGGGCTGCAAAATGAGAAAGACAAGCTCTCGCTCTCTTTTTACTCTCCTCCGTCGGTTTCTGCTGCTGTTGAGTGTGGGGTGATGTCTTGCGCACGTCCGATACACTCGGCGGAGGCTATCCTTCACCCTAGCGAGCAGGTCGGGCGACGAAACCGTATCATGGTTCGTTTCGGCAATGCGAAAAGACCCTGCGTGAGTGAGAGTTCTGGCTAGGTGGTGGCCTGTACAAGTGTACTGCTTATATGGCTAATGGCTCAATCTCGGGCTTGTCTGTTTTATATTGTTTGGGGCATACGTGCTCATTCTGGAAGTGAGCGTTCTTGTTCCAGGAGTGTGTGTTCTCATTCCGGAAGCACTTGTTCCAACTCCGGAATCATGTGCTCTCACTCTAGAAGTGGGCATTCTCGTTCGGGAAGCGTGTGGTCTTCATCAAGGAGTGCACTGCCAAGCAGTGATCATGAGATCACCACCGCATGAGATAGTCCGGTGATCTATGTTCCATCTGTCTGCTGCCAAAATCAAATGTGTGTGTGTGTGTGTTTGCGCGCGTGTGCGTGCGCGTGCGTGTGTGTGTGTATGCGCGCATGCGCGCGCGCGTGTGTGTGTGTGTGTGTGTGTGTGTGTGTGTGTGTGTGTGTGTGTGTGTGTGTGTGTAGAGTTGCATATGCGATATGGTGCTAGTGAGCAGTCACAGCGACCATTCCTACCTATTTCATTATTCTGTTCGATTATTTTGCTTTTTGAGAGAAGTGAAAAGAGAAATGTCAAAGAACTAGCCGACTGTCTTTATCAAGACCCAAACCAGGGACCGTCGTTACCATGGCTACAGGCCAGTGATGCTCTACCATTTTAAGTCATGGAGTCGTTATTTTATTTTTTTATTCCACAATCACGATGACATAGTGCCAATAAACATGTGATGCGGGTGATTTTAACCAGGCATGGAGTTATTCTGCTCTGGCAATGTTTTTCTGCTTCCACTGCTTCTCATTGTTTCTCATACCCTTTCCGATACTGTACTGCGATATTGATGGTTGCAATGTTCCAACTGCCCGTCCCGTTGTATTTTACATATGAAAAACCTACATTCATTGTTTGTGTTTTACTCTAAACCTGTCTTACAGAAATGTTCCAGGCTGGCCTGTAATAATATTTTACAAGTATAGGGACAATAGTCCCGAAACGTTGCATCTTAGTTCTTACGCCATGCTTAGAAACATGCCATGAAAGTCCTGACGACCTCTTTTGTACGGAGAATCATATCCGATACTCATTATGACTGAAAAAATAGTAATATATATTTTAGCCTTTTCACAATTTTTTTTCACAATCTACGGGTGATATTTCTTTAGTGTCCGTGTGCTCATGGCTGTAGGCAGGACGCCTGCTAGTAGTAGCGTTATGCATGATGGCCTTTGGGGCGCGGGGAGCTTACCCAGCAGCCTTGTCCCTTGTGTGTGTCTGTGGGGGGGGGGGGGGGGGGTATGTGTGTATGTGTATGTGTGTGTGTGTGTATGTGTGTGTGTGTGGGGGGGGGGGGGGGGTGCCAGCTACAGTGCTGGCAACTGAAATCCGACCCCTGATCACATCGCAAAGACCCAACACGGGATGGTAAAACTACGAAACAACAGGGACCGCTAGAATGTGAACCCACCGTTCAGGGGTCGGATTTCAGTTGCCAGCACTGTAGTTCGGTTGATGGGTGCACTTATGGCAGATAGCTTTGGGTCTGTTGCCAATGGTCTCGCCTGGTATACCCACCCACACTACAGTGAAACCTGTAACTAAAGACCACCGTGACTAGCGGCCAGCATGGTACTACAGTAAAACCTGTAACTAAAGACCACCCTGACTAGCGGCCAGCATGGTACTACAGTAAAACCTGTAACTAAAGACCACCCTGACTAGCGGCCAGCATGGTACTACAGCAAAACCTGTAACTAAAGACCACCGTGACTAGCGACCAGCCTGGTACTACAGTAAAACCTGTGACTAAAGACCACCGTGACTAGCGACCAGCCTGGTACTACAGTAAAACCTGTAACTAAAGACCACCGTGACTAGCGACCAGCCTGGTACTACAGACCACTTCGGCAGACACGGACGGTCTCACGTTCATATTATGGTTGCGGGCTGCAAACCTCTAACTAAGGACCACCTGCCACTAAAGACCGCTTTCTCCGGTCCCAAGGGGTGGTCGTTAGTCACAGGTTTTACTGTACTACAATGGGAGTATGGTTCTCACCAGCAAAGAGTCTCCACAGCCTAGCGAAAGAATCTGTCTTGGGCTCTACACTACTTTTGTTTCCCTGGCGACCGTGGTGTTGCATCCGTTTAGGGCAAGTACGGGTGCCTGATGATTTCATTCCGATGGAGCTGGGGAGAGGAGGCACAACACTCGTGCAGTTTTACAATGTCATGTACAGAGCGGGACAAGTGAGGAGGTGTTGTTGACAGCGCTATACCATCACCAGCGTTTTTAGTGCTTTCAGTTCACAGCCACTCCTAATAGACCCATCGCCCAACGCGATACTTAGCTCTTCGCTACGTTGGTCCCGTTTGGATTTCCGAAATAAAACAAACATCCTCATCAAACGGCGTCGGAGTCGAATCATGGGGAGACGAGCTGAATGACAAGGCACGGCAAGACGCGACAAGCGAGGAACGAAAGGAACCTACGGAAAGATCATATCGCCGATTGACGTCGATACGAATGTGAACGCACTCACACGACCGTACAGACTGGGAAGCGACGAACAGAAAAATCTGTTCAAGAACACCCCTGCGGGGCCCTGCGGCACGGTCCTTTGGACGCCACTGACGTATATGGACAGGAAGAGTGGCTATGATGCGGCTTATGCCTCGCACGATCGCGCCAATCGACACTGAACACCCCAACAACTGCTCCATGTCGTGTCGTATGCGTCGTACACAATTTGTTTTGTTCATGGTTTTAAGGGCAGGACCACTGCTATGCGTTCCTCCGCCTTGTAACATGCTGTCATCGTCAAAAACAATTTACAGCAGTCCTTGTCAAATCGTCTAAAGACCAAGTCTGCTCGTGCTTAGTACCACCAAGAGTGTAAGAATGTCTAGTGGCAGAGGGCTAAGAAATTTTGCAACATTTCTTCCAGGAAGTCCACCATTCCCGATTTGAAGTACAATGATGTCGTTGCAACCACACAGTCTGAGAAAGTGAAGATCCTGGCGCAGCATTTTGCCAACCAATGGCAATGCTCACTGCCATCGGAAGCGAACCAGCACTCATTACAAGAACGGCCGAACAACGCAAGCAACTCCAACTTGTTTCACTTCCACAGGTTTAGTCCAGGACAGGTCCAATATGATCTGACTCATCTGTCCTCTCGAAAGTCTACTTCAGCTACTGTGGTGTGAATCACTGTCTTTTATGTTCTAACAAAGGCTTATCAGCATCCACCTTTCCGACTGAATGGAGGCTGGCTACGGTCACCCACTTGTACAAAGGCAGAGGCAGTACAGCATCGCCCACTAACTAACCACCTATATCGCTCTTGCACCCGATTACAAGTAGTCGCCTCTTCGAGTTTCGCTTGGCATCTAGCCTCAACATGACGTATATCAATCACGGCTCACACATGACGGGTTTACTTGGCTCTAGTAAAAAAATCAACATCAATTGATTGTGGCGAGTCAATTTGCATCTATCCATCAAAGGTCGACAACCGACCAGCTCGTTCTCCTGAGTCACCGGATGGCTGATATCTCAGACACTGGTGGAAAGTTTGACTGTGTTTTCCTAGATTTCCGGAAAGTCTTTGATAAGGTCCATCACCCAACACTCATCAAATGTCTAGAACGATGCATGGATCACTCCACAGTTAAATGGTTCCAGAGCTATCTAGACTCCACAGAAAGCTACAAGTGAAGATAGAGCAGACCATCTGCGCGACTCATTCCGTCACCAGCGGAGTTCCGCAGGGATCGCACCTTGCCCCTCTACTCTTTCTACTGTATATTAGCACGTACCCTCCCTGATAGTCTGCACCATAGTAGCCCCTTTCTGTTTGCAGACGATGTGACTCTTCGGTATGCTCACCACCAGGCATAGTCCCTCGATGAGAATCGGTCTAATGTCCAGCAGGAGCTCAACAGTTGCCCTGCAATGGGCCAGGAGCGTCCATGGTCAGTTCTCTCCGGAGAAGACTTCTTCCCTCTGCAACTACCAACTCCTTACACCATCACCAACCCGTATGGACAATATTCCTATTCGTCACCCCACTTCTGTAGTTCACCTTGGTGCAGAGCTAAGCCCTGACCTAAAGTGTCATAGTCATTTTGCAATCGTTTTCAGAAAGTTCCAGCAAAGAGTAAACCTACTCTGCTATATGGGTCGTCATTTACGTATACAATAAATGAGGAGGCCGAGGATTTATGACCAATAAAAACTATTATAAAAACCGAGGTCCCCCGAGGTTTTTATAATTAGTTTTTATTGGTCATAAACCCAAGGCCGGAGCATTTATTGTATTTAGAATCAACCAGTAAAAACTCCTACTCAATCTCCAACAACAAAATTAGCGGACAGCTGTTATTTGTGTTGCTATGACAACCCGTGTGCTGGACGAGTATTTGTTGTCATTGGTTCAATTTCTTTTAGTCTTCATAGGCTATCAGATCATTTTCCTTATTCGGTCTATTTATAACCAGTATCTATAATGAGAGTGTGGTCTGTCTCCATGGTTACCGGTGTTCATTTCATAACTATAGCCACTGCTCCTTGTTAGACCTTATCTGGAAGGCCCATTCTTGCATATTCCAACAGCAGCCAAGGGAGCTAGCTCTCTTGGTTATGCGGACTGGGTCCGATCCTAAAAAGCTGTTTTTATGAACTGTTTTTATGAACTGTTTTTATGAACTGTTTTTATTGGATAGGATATGATTATGTTCAATAAACGAGGTTTGTGTCAATGGGAGATTGACTTGGAGTTTTTACGAGTTGATTCTAAATCACTATAATATCACCCTCCTCTATAAGGGGTTGGTAAGAGAAAGCGTGGTCGTCCGAAGATTTCCTTTGCTGACAATATCGTTTCGTGGACTGGTATGTCTCTGCATGAGAATTGCCAGTTGGCATCTGACAGAGATGCATGGCAGTCCCACTGTGCATCTACTGCTTACACAGCTGCATAATGCCGTTTATTATTATTTTTAATTTTTACTATTATTATTTTTTCGGCAACGCAGATGATGATGATGATGATGATGATGACTATAAGGGGCAAGTTCGCCCTGCAACTCAATACGCCATTCCAGTGTGGACTTATAGATTAAGTGCTGAGCACCTAGCTAGCATTGATGTACTTCAAGCTAGAGTGTGTAGATCCATTCTAAAGTCCAGTAACACAGCCTTTGATAAATTTGAAACTAAAGAAAATCTAAATAAGCTACGCCATATTCAATCCAAATAATCGACGTGGAGACAACAATTTTATATATTAATAGCAATAAAGAGAACAAATTCTGCTGTCATCGCCACACTACAACGAAGTAATGAAAGTTGACCAAAATCGATTTTCTTGTCACAATCATCAGTGGAAAGTCGTGACTGAAGAGTAACCATCCTGAACTTTCATGACTTCGTTGTGGTGTGGCGATGACAGAAGAATTTGTTCTCTTTATTGCTGTCATATTCAATCCCTTCACTTTAGCCGCCAGTTTCGTTAACTGGTCACCCTCTTTAGATACATCCATTCGAGTCGCACCCTAATTACCTCGCAATGATCCACATTACCGTTACTAAAAGTGAGCGCCGTCCGAACAAACTAGTCTTCCATAGACATGGCCGCACACTATCTTCTATGTTTCTGTTCCAGGCAGGCACTCTGTAGAACTGTCTTCCCCTACTAAAACCTCCATCATAAATATTGCTGAGTTTAAAAGAGAACTGCATAATAGTATGGCTAAGTTTTAACTGCAAAGGTATTCACTGATATTCCTTGTTTTCCTCATTGATTTGCTCACTCTCAGTTGTCCTATTCGTCGTGTTATTTCTCCTCAGTCTCTGCTCACTTTGTATTCTCATACTCTCATCCCAACTGTACAAAATGGAAACCCCCTCGATAGGCATAAACGGCCTCTGCAGACCTGGGGAATCCTTTAAATCACACGCCTCACCCGCCAGGCTGTACGACTGTCCACCGCGCATCCCCATCAGTTACAGAATGTTCTTCCTGCCAATTCCCGGAACAATGTGAGCCGAGCCTTTCCCCACTCTGTCATCCCAATTTGGAACCAGCTGCCTTCCTCTATCATTCCCCACCCATTTCACCCAAAGAACATCCAAAATATCAAGACAGCAGCTTATCACCACCTCCTCAGAACGAACTGGCAGTCTGGCACTGGGCCACTCATAGCATACGCGAGTAAGAGGGTACAGTGTCCTACCCTGCTTGGACATACATGTAATCTATCCTCACAGACAGTCTCCTCTTGAATTTAAAAGTCTAACAGCGTTCACATCAATACTTAACTTATTCTTTTTGGCTCACTGAGCAATACAATCTTTCCATTTTCTTTCTTCTGTTTTCTTTTTCAATTTAATCCTCCTTCCCAATCTCCCTTTGGTGCGTCCATGGAGCTATGAAGCCGAGACCTCTGGTCGGCGGAGCTTAATGGGCCCCACCACCACACTCCATCATTCACCCCAGTGTCTGGAGATATGTGGATTTTGTAGAAAAAAATTATGCAAATTATACAAGAGTACATATTTAAAACATGGTTTATGTACTCTTGGTACCGTACAGGAGTGACGGCGGAAGAGTTGTTCTTCTTGCGACGCGCGCGGTCTTGCTCAACTCGATCACACCACGTTTGTAGGAACGCAAGCGTACGCACTCGAAATGTAGTTTTTCGTACGTTTGCGACCCGTACACATTATGAAAGCTGCATACTCCCCAGTGGAAACCAGGTAGTACTCCCTACAGTGCATTTCAAAACTATAGACGCGTAGGGTTTTTGAAATATTTCAAATTTGGCTGGAACTTTTCGAGAATAGTTTTCGGAATATTGCTCAAGATCGCTCCACAATTACTCTCATATAGTTAAGGATTGGATAACAGACGCCCAATTTGGAAAAAATTATGCACAAAGTGATCACAGATTTTATGTGGTATAGATGCTGGCATAACGGTTTTTGCCTAGGTACGCGTCTATAGTTTTGAAATGGACTGTAGATCCCTGGTGGAACCTCCTCGATAGGCTCTAGCCTTTAATTCGGCGTGCCCCGTGGATAAATAAATACAACGTAAATACAGTAGGACGGCTCTGTTCCGTTCCAGATCCTGTTCACATACCAATGTTGTCAATCGGCAAATTATGGAATTGCCTTCCACCCAAAATTACCGCTATAGGTTCTGTTTCAGAATTTCGGACACAATTTCGCGCTCATTATAAACAGCATATATTTGGCTGCACAAGTCGCTTCACTTGTATATAAATCAATGATCATTGTCACTGTTAGGAGATCCCCGCGATAGGCTATGCCTTTGGGAAATCCTTTAAAATAATCGACGTCGTGAGAACCCAGTTATCAGTTGTTGCCTTTTTCCACACTTGACCAAGGCAGGCCTAAGAGCGCTATCGATACCGATGCTAACACTTTCGGTTCCAGTCGCCTTTTACTTCAACTCCCGTTAATGTGGCGCCGGGTCGACAATGGACAGTGGCGAAGAGCCCCTACTCCCTAGGAAGGTTGTGAAAATCATGCTCATGAACTGCATACATGACGGAAACATGGGCGGTAGTCTGTGCAAGTGTGAACAGCAGAGACAAGGTTCAATACCCTTACATTCTCATCGATCATTCGCAGCATGGCAGCGACTTGCACCAGTTGAAGAACGAGTGAAAATACTGAAGACCTCGATCGATTATTACACAGCATACCATGGTACACGTGCAATCATTGCTTAGTTAAGCCCAAATGAGGCCCAGCATGGCGTCTTTTTTGTGACCTGGATGCCTTTCGGCTCCGTATCTTTATATAAGTACTAGCCACACTAAAAAGAGTTGGATCTCCAAGATGGATTGATTGATTGAACGATTGGTTGAGTTATTTAAAACTAAAGGAGTGTCCACTAGGCATAATTATGCGGATAATGCCGGCAGCAAAATTGGCAGAATTCGATACTTTTTCTGGTACGTTTCATGCATGTTTGGTATGTGGACTGTGGATAAAGAAATGGAGCAGAATTCGAGGAATTGCCCGCCATAAGGTTTGTATGGTTCTGCCAATTTCACTGCTTTTCGAGCAGAATATGCCACCTTTTCGAGTATTATCCGCACACCCCTAGTGGCCACAGGGCAAAGGCTAGAATGTACAGTAACTTGCACAATCTCTGTTCAGTACTGCGGTGTCACACGACATGGTGGTCAGTGCAAAGTAAACCACCAGAGATTTGCGCCGGCTGCAAGGCAGGGCTGCGTACTGCAGCTAGCTATGCGCCTTGGGTGCAAACTGTGCGTACGAACTTGTCACGGGAAGCGACATTCTCCCGTCACAGCTCCCATAGTCTAGACCTCGTTTCCCTAGCTGATAGGGTCGCACTGCGTATGATCGACGGGATGGAGGAGGGAAAGAAGACACCAAGAATATTAATACGCTCTAGCTCTATTGCCCAAATTCGTAACCACAGGGATGAGAATTGAGAAAGCTCCCTGCGGGTACTGGGTACACGCTGCAGTGGCTTTTGCCGATGCGTATATGAGGCTCGCAGCACCATGCGCTATCTGATTTGGGTACGCGTGCTTATATTTGGTGCGATTCGCGGAGTACGCAAAGCACCATTCTATCGGATGGAGAAGATAAGGAGATATCCGTGAGCCCTTTTACCGGCGGGCTCTTAGTCTCTTACGCCTTTCCTACCAAATATGGAGCCGACGGATGCGACGAAAGATCGGCTGCTCAAGCTAGCTAGCCTCGCCATGGCGGTCAGTGGAAGTCGTTTTCTCGATGTCGTACAAAGGTAGAAGCTGCCCACGAGACGGCTGAGACGCTGTTGGCACGAGCCAAAGATAGATAGATAGATAGTAGTAGTAGTAGTAAAGTTCTTTGAGTAGTAGTAGTAGTAGTAGTAGTAGAATTTTTTTTGATAGGGAAGGCCCTACAGACATTGTCGTGTTATATAGATAGATAATGTCCCAATAGTAATTTGTGCACCATCACCTCGTTTCAGATCGAAGAGACATTGCAGCCTGTCCAGAATCTCCCACACTAGTTTTCACTAGCCTAGAACTAGAAGCCCAGCCTGCACATCGAATCAAATTGACAAGGCACTTCGCCATGCATCCAGATCCGCTCGAGAAAGGCAGCAGCTGTATTGAGAGCCCCGCTGAACACCAGGCACCCGGATTCATGATGGTAAGATAATTATAATCACAGTCTTGGCTGCTCACACACGTGAGCATAGTGCTCTATGTCGCCCCCCCCCCCCTTCTCCGCTCTCTCGTTTCAATTAAGTTTATTATCATAATTTAATTGAAACGAGAGAGCGGAGAAGGGGGGGGGGGCGACATAGAATACTATGCTCACGTGTTTAATAAACATTGTTTACTGGTGTCTTGTGGCACCGGTTTGAGTTTCGGATGTAGCAAAAACTGATTTCAAATGCAACGGGGTGTGTGAGCAGGTGTTCGTGGACACGTGACCACGGAAGGTCTAAAACCCAAGCCTGCTAGCGCTTAGCACCACGCATCACCGGTTGCTAACACACCTCCCCGTCATATCCCAATGTATTCCTGTCAGTGTATTGCATTCAGTATGCTGTCTAGTCTAAGGATAGGTCTTTTTCCCCCAGGAAACTAGGGGCATGTTCGATTGGTACGGATCAGGATCGGGATCCAGATCCGAGTCAAATCCGTCGGATCCTTCAGAGTCAACTGGACACTTTTTTTGGGCGTTGACTGTTGCCATGTTGATGAAGTAATAAAAAGTCGTACTCACCGCGCTAGCTGTACAAAAGTCAACAAGCTCTATCTCCATCCACGTGGGCGTACCACAATGTGTACAAAACGATTTTTACCCGCCATATACGCACAAAGGTCACATTTGGATCCGTTGGATCCGGTCAACCCTGCTCCCCAAGGTGGGTTGACCGGATCCAATTCCGAAGGATCCGGATCCAGATTCTACCAATCGAAAGAGTGCGAATCCAGTGGATCCGGTGGATCGGGATCCCGATCCTACCAATCGAACATGCCCTCGGAGTAACGAAAAGCCAAGGCCAGTTTCCCGCCATTGGAAACTTGTGTTGTGGAGCTAGCGGAGATCCAAAGGTCTCTATAATTATAGTATAATGTGTACAGGGCTGTATGACGTCATTCCTATATTGGACTACATGTATATTTTTTCTGGGGAATCCTTGAAATAAATTAATTGTAGGAACAGTGAACAACGCTAAAGGCCAGTACCGTAAAGTTCATGCAGTGTAATGATAATAATTAATGTTCGCGGGATCCGTGTTAGCATCACTTGAATGTTCAGAAACACACAAGCCTTCGCTTCCGCAGGCCACCACTAATCTATGCCTTTCATGCTATGAGGTGCCGAGTTCGAGACCCGCGCTGGTAGCAGGGAGCGTGTAAAAATACTTTTTACGCGTGTTGAACTGCGCCATGCAGTGTGGGTGCTAAAACAGAGAGGTTCCAGGCTGTCCACTAGAGTGCTCAATACCGAAAGGCAGAGCTACAGTCCATTCATTGGAAACTGGCACCCTAACTTTTTGGTGTCTCTCTCACATAGTTGTAGATATCGTGAAATCAACAGTACATCCTGCATTGTGTGACCCGTGCAATTACTCCTTGCCACATTGGAGGCCAGAAAAGTCCAAGAACAGGAAAATAGAAATTCAGCCAGGTTTTACAAAATTAGGACAGGTATGCCATGGCAAAATGTATGGAGAAGCAGATCCAAAACCCAGATGTTTGAAATTTAAAGTGGGTTTTTTTACTTTTTGATCCTCAATTCCGCCCAAATCCGACTTTCAAAAGCCAGCGAGCCAGTTTCCGATGAATGGACTGTAGTTCAAACAGTAATAAGAGGATGAATAAAGTGTTTTAACTCTGAGTTTCAAGCACTAAGCGATCATCAGACAACAGCAATGATTAAATCCGGATAATACTGGTTTATATACCCACAAAGCAAAAGTGTAAATGACAGCAGTCGTGAAAGATGGCATCATCAGTGTGGGTGGCTGGGTGCTAGCAAGGGCATAGTTATGGGGATTCACTTCGACTTGCACACATGGGAAGGTAGAGATAAGTTTGGCATGGGACATGCTCTGTAGCCACCCGTGCACGCCAACAGCTCTGGGTCCTAATTTTAGTAAACAGAGCGGCCCACATCCTCACCCCCGCCGGCCGGGCGATCGTATAATAAGGCGTTCGTACGACCAGACATCGAGTATGCACCTCTTGTGTGGATGGGAGCTGCGCAGAGTCACCTCCAGCGTCTGAACAATGTTCAGCACCGCGCACTTCGTGCTATCTGCCCTGGTGCACTAGGGTCCGGCGGATTCTGCCGGCAGAAAAATTGGCAGAATTCGGTACTTTTTCTGGTACGTTTCATGCATGTTTGGTATGTGGATAAAGAAATGGAGCAGAATTCGAGGAATTGCCCGCCATAAAGTTTGTATGGTTCTGCCAATTTTTCTGCTTTTCGAGCAGAATCTGCCACCTTTTCGAGCAGAATCCGCCGGTCCCTATGGTGCACACCTACCCAGCCTGGCCATCTGCCGTATTGTTGCCTCCCTTGCCTGCCTGTACAAGCTGCACTACTTGTTTGGTCCTCTGAAGCTGCTCTCTGTGTTGCCACTGCGCCATATCCCCTCTACCAGCTCCAGAAATCGCAGCGAGCATGGTAGTGTCAGTGGCCATGAGCACCAGCTCCCTGCATCTGTCCCCCTGGCACTGAAGCGCTCGTTCCCACACTGCAGCATCAGCGATTGGAACTCCCTCCCTGCCGCTCTCCTGTCCCAGGCTCCCCACAGCAAGGGAATGCAATCATTCAAAACGAATGTTTATCGCAATCTTCGCAGCACAAACTGGCTCTGGGCAGTCGATTCGCTATGAATAGAATGATGCTATGATAGTTTCTCCCCCACACTCGCTGGCGTTTTAAGCCTTGGGTTTTTGCATCTTTCGGATCTGTACAGCTCTATCTTCTTCTTTCTTTTTCTTTTCTTTTTGGTGCCTTTTTTTTGCCGTGACGCCTGGACCTCAGGTAGGCAGAGTCATCAATGCCCCACCATCACTGCTGCGTCTCGGTGCAGCACCTGCTCATTAGTTGTCACGTTTGTCCTAGTCTCCGTACTGTTGTCTTTCCTTATTCTTTTCGAGCTGGTTATGTGAACCTAATAAAAAAGATCATAGGGAAGTTATTATTTGAACAGGCGGCGAGGTGACAACAATTTTAGATGGCAATGAACAGAATCAGCTGAAGCGACATGTTACGTGGGTTTGGGAGAGTGTGGGCGTGTGTTTCGACCTCGTAAGTCTTCTCTGTATATTCATTTGGTATCTCGTCCTGAATGTTGCCAAGTGTATTCTGATTCATGTTTCTCCGTTTTGTGTCGTGGACGTCATGGTTATCAGTTACTGGTGAAGGTTTTGGAGGCTGTGTTCCAACGCCTTCATAAGCCTAACCTTTGTGTTCAAAATGAGAGTGTTATCTTTTTGCAATTGTTGTGAATGTTGTGTTCGTCTGGCCGTGGTGGGCCAGAATTTTTGTCGCTAGTGTTGTTTCATACCTGTTGAATTGTGTCCCTTTGGAGTGTTCGATTGTTACCGTTCACGCACGTGGTATCGTTCAAGAATACCTTGTGAGACTTGTTTGGCATTGTACAACGATGCTTCCTGATGAGCGTTGTGCGAAAGCTAGTTCGATGCATGTTTATACATTTTTCATCATTCCTATTATTGTTTTTCACATTACATTTCCATCACCGTTATTTCCTTGTCCATCACCACTTTACATTTCAATAAAACCTTCGTAACATGTCGCTTCAGCTGATTCTGTTCATTGCCATCTTAAAGAAGTTATTATTATTATTTAGTCGTATTTTAATAGGGCAGTCCCCACAGAGTCACACAGACTCAAGGTCTTCTTATGGGGTACCCTAAGAATGAAAGTAATGCATGGCGAAATAGGGATGGCGATGCAGCAGTGCGGATATCAGATGGAGCACTATTCCATCTGTCTGCAGCCAAATACAATGTACGTAAGTAAGAGAAAACAAACCGTAGCGCGAATAAACTCGGGGTAGAACAAGACCATTGGAGGAGTGAAGGCAAGTCCTACATTGCAAAGTGTTAGCTGGTGAAGAACAAAGTACAAAGAGGTCCCGAAGAAGGGCACTGGTCTGACCAGTTGTCTTGTTTGATTTGTTCTAGCGCTACACCCCCCCCCCCCCCCCCCCAAAGTGCTAAGTTTTCAGTTTTCTAGGAGCACTTTTGTGCGGACCGGTGTCTAGTGACCTGCCTCGAAATCTTGAGACCGAAAGTGTATTTTCAAATATTTCCTTTCGAGCCGAGGTCACTATGAAAGATACAGTGCATTGTTTGAACATTTCCCTTAAAAAAATCCAAAATGCCTTTTTTGGACCAAAGGAGCAAAAGTTGCGTTCAGTTCAATAACTTCAATTTCAAATGAAATCAACCTGGATAGTCCTACAAGGCACTAATATGGACTGTATGATACCTGAATGGATGTGGTTGGGTCATTCGTGTTACTTCTGCAAATGTTATGAGCAAACATTGGAAGACTGATAGGCAGCTACAGTACGGTTTATGGTTGTAGTCAGGAGCACTACGCGTCCTCGCCTTGTAACATGCTGTCAAAATCGAAAAACATGTTAACTACCAAGCAAGGCTTCTGTATATACCAGTACAGGTACTTGTAATGATGACCTCGATAGCCAACATAATGTTACACGCACACACGCACACACACACACACACACACACACACACACACACACACACGCCCTGGTCCTGGTCCTGGTAAGCACTGCCATTACCGTCATGTGCCCCCGTGCGGGGCCGGCATTGCAACATGGAACGACGAGCTACGGCAGAAAGTCGGCAGTCTGCCGAGAGGTCAATGACCATGTTCAATTGGCACGACAAGAGAGCCATCTCTGGCAGCCGTGACACGCGCCCACACACACACACGCAGTTTGTAGCTACATAATTATGTATAATTATTATTCGGTCGTTGCTCCCTCTTCTGTGACGTTAGATCACACAGTGACACTGAACAAAGAGAAGTGATATGGTTCGATGAAGGGATCACAACTCATTTGAGGAGGGCATAGAATCTGTTGTCTGATTGGCATGCATTCATTTGCAGCAACAAAGCTCCATATACCGGTACATGTCTGGTTTGCATATTGTTCTGATGATATCACATTAAATTTTACATCTTGTCGATTGATTGATTGTTGATGATATCATGACAGTCATTAGGAAGAAGGAGTCGTAAAAGACTCCCTGTTTAGAAATAACTCTATCTGAAGACACCACTTTACCCATAACGTCTGTGGACATCTACCGAGGGACTTTCCTCATGTGGAATGAAAGAGGAAGAAGAGAGGCTTAAAGAGTGCTGTGTGTAGCCTATGGGATAATCCATGTACTCTCACTGAAATCCGACCCAACGTGCAAAGCTGGCGCCCTCAACTTCCACGGCCCTTGACGCCCTGGAAGGGGAACGAATGCGGCTGGGCGTACACACATGTACATATACACAATCATACAATGATGTAAGCGGAACTGGTCGAGGTTGCCAGCTTTGCACTTTGGGTCGGATTTCAGTGAGCACAACTGTAGAAGATCAGACCGAAACGAAATTCGAGCGGGCCAGAATGTAACTTGATGTTTGAATCGGATTTTAAAGGGACCGGGAGAATTTCAAATTCAATGCGAAGAGTCAGGGATGTTAATTGTCCGACTGTCGACAAAAGATGCCAACACAAAGAAGAACCTGGGAACTTGCTTGCCATAAGCAACGCACTAACCATCTATACTATTGGACCAGGCCAAACATATAAGTCGCCGACAAGCAACAGGGAGATAGAGAGAGAGGATAGAGTGGGTCCATTGTTATTAAGCATATGCCTGTTTTGAACAAAGAGTACATGAAAACCAGAGTGTGCAGCTCGGATGGGTTGCTGTCACGGCGAAATTCCGTGATTACATCATGTTAGTGATGTAGTGCGTACAAGCAGGATTCAAGCTAGGCTTTTCCACATTATTCGAAAAAATATTGGAAAGATGTGGATGTGAAACTCGATTTTTTTGGGGAATGATGTTATTCTCAAAAATGGATAGATTTGAAAAAAATCTAAAAAAAATTCAAAAAATCACCCAATGTGCGAAAATTATTCACCCGTTGCCATGGCAACAAGATGGCTGCCAAATTCATTCGAAGCAGGGAGTCGTAAAATACCGGTATTTTACGACTCCCTGGTTCGAAGCATGTACATGTTGGCATCACAGGGAACCCTACAGGACATGTACTCGTGCATGCATGCACATCATCATGCACTGCCGCCTGCCGGCCCCATGGCCCAGTGCCGGGAATATTTCGAGACTGACAAGAGTCAGGTTACGTCAGGTGCGGGGCAAGGTCAAGTTTTGCCAGCAGAAGAAAATGCCTGTCGGCTAAAGTTTAGCTAACACTTGCAAAATTTGTTGTTTTTGAGGAAAATCTGGCAAAAATCACGCCAAATTTGTTATTTTTGAAGAAAATCTGACAAAAACCACACAAACTTTTTTGTTTTTGAAGAAAATCTGGCAAAAATCACGAAAGATGCATTTTTACAACGGGGATTCATTTTTACCCCCAAGATGCAAAAATTATGCAAAACATAATGTGGAAAAGCCTAATTCAAGCAGGTCTCTTTCTGCACAACTGCAGCTCAGTTGTACGCACTACGCCATTTCCCGCCTCAGATCTGCACCAAATATGATGTAATCACGGAATTTCGCCGTGACAGACACCCATAGCAGAGTAGACCCCAAGCTGCACACTCTGGTTTTCATGTACTCTTGTTTGAACTAATTACTTAGAAGTAGAAGCTAGGACTTCGGCGGTAGTAGCCATGGTGATGGTTTGGCCCGGAGAGCCGCTATAAGTGAGAGCGCGAAACAAAGCAGGCGACCCGGCCAGGCGACAAGATGGAGGCAGCATCAGTCTAGTATTGCTCCTGTTGTGTGATCCGCCTATCCACCATTGCATTTCGTGGGCCCTTGGCTAGACCTGTGCTATTGTGTCATCGTATGGATAATGCTGAACTAGACAGTCAAGCAGGCATACAGACAAACAGAATGGGAAAGAAGGGAGGAGAAAAAGAGAGAGAGAGAGAGAGAGAGAGAGAGAGAGAGAGAGAGAGAGAGAGAGAGAGAGAGAGAGAGAGAGAGAGAGAGAGAGAGAGAAAGAGAGAAAGAGAGAGAGAGAGAGAGAGAGAGAGAGAGAGAGAGAGAGAGAGAGAGAGAGAGAGAGAGAGAGAGAGAGAGAGAGAGAGAGAGAGAGAGAGAGAGAGAGAGAGAGAGAGAGAGAGAGAGAGAGAGAAGAGAGAGAGAGAGAGAGAGAGAGGAGAGAGAGGAGAGAGAGAGAGAGACAGAGGGGGGGGGGGGGGGGGCAACTTACCCTGACAAGGCGAGCAGACAAAGCAATAGTTATCAAAGTGGTTAGAGCCCTACTTCTTCGACTTTGATGTAAATACACTACGAGAGAGAGAGAGGGGGAGGGGGCAACTTACCCTGACAAGGCGAGCAGACAAAGCAATAGTTATCAAAGTGGTTAGAGCCCTACTTCTTCGACTTCGATGTAAATACACTACGAGAGAGAGAGAGGGGGAGGGAGCAACTTACCCTGACAAGGCGAGCAGACAAAGCAATAGTTATCAAAGTGGTTAGAGCCCTACTTCTTCGACTTCGATGTAAATACACTACGACCACAAACAGTAGGAACAGACCATGTAGACAGGCTTGTTTAAATTTTCTCCGGGAGAAACTGTTGAAACGGGTTACCAGCTTCGTGGCTTGATATGGACAGGAGATGCACCCCTCTTCATACATGTAGGCCTTGCATGGAGAATGATGCTGGAATGATTGACAGGTCCTGCTAGGTAATTGTAACAAATCCCGTCTTCTGCCCTGTGCCTTTCCGTTTTCTCATTTCAAAGTACTTTCATTATTTGTGGGAAGTGTGACAGATAGTTCCGGAATGTTCAAGCCAAATAGTGCTAAACAAACACACAATCGCACAAACAAATTGGCAGTGCCGCACAACGCTTATGGTAGGTAACAGGCTGCTGTGTGTCATACTGAGAGAAGTGGCACCCGTGATAACGCAGTCCCTGTGCCACCTCTTCAACACTAGTCTCCGCCTCGGGCAGCTACCTAGTGACTGGAAGTTGGCTACAGTCATACCTATCTACAAAGAGAACGGCAAACCTGCGGAGCCAGCTAGCTACAGGCCTATCTCCCTGCTGCCGGCCATAGCTAAGATTCTGGACGCCATCATCGCCGAGCACCTCACCAGCTTCCTCAATAGGCAGGGATTAATTACCGACCACCAGTATGGCTTCGTCTCCTGCAAGTCGACACTCGATCAGCTAATTGTCCTGTCTTCAAGAGTGGCTAAAGCACTCGACGAGCGCACTGACTACCACGCTCTATTCTTGGATTTCGCGAAAGCGTTTGACAAGGTACCGCACACTGTTCTTCTCCGTCAGCTCGCTACTATCATATCCCCTGAAGCCGTTTCTTGGTTCACCAACTACCTCAGAGACCGTTCCTTCTGTGTCAAAGTTCTCTCTGCCAAGTCGCCGACCCACCCAGTTTCTGCAGGCGTTCCCCAGGGATCTCACCTTCGCCCCATTCTTTTCATTCTCTACATTAAAGGGGAAGTTGAGGCAAAAATTTAAATTTCACCAGTTGTAGTCTTCGGGGTGCTGAGTCGAATGGTCTTGGTCCGAGAAAGCTGAGACGCTCCCTTCCTACTTGAATCCCAATCGAACTCGCGCACTTCCACCGAATCTGGGTGACTGCGCCCTACTAGATGGGGATTTGTATGCAAAATGTCACTAAAAGCGCCATTTCGTTCTTATAAAAGCACGGATGACCGCGATTGGCCCATATGTTGTAGTCTTTTGGACGCTGAGTCGACTGGTTTTGGTCCGAAAAGGCTGCGATGCAGCGTTCCTCCTTTATTCCCAATCGAACATGGTTGAACAAGCGGTCACGTGCTCCTGGATGCCCAAATCACCTGGTCACCACGCCAGCAGGCGACAACTTTCACACCAAGGTTCAACTCGAGTGACAGGACTGCACCCAAAAAAGGTCAAACAGGCTAGTAAGTTGTACCCTGCAGGCACGGTGACCAGGTGACTGGCGTACGCAGGAGCACGTGACCGCTTGTTCAACCATGTTCGATTGGGAATAAAGGAGGAACGCTGCATCGCAGCCTTTTCGGACCAAAACCAGTCTACTCAGCGTCCAAAAGACTACAACATATGGGCCAATCGCGGTCATCCGTGCTTTTATAAGAACGAAATGGCGCTTTTAGTGACATTTTGCATACAAATCCCCATCTAGTAGGGCGCAGTCACCCAGTTTCGGTGGAAGTGCGCGAGTTCGATTGGGATTCAAGTAGGAAGGGAGCGTCTCAGCTTCCTCGGACCACGACCATTCGACTCAGCACCCCGAAGACTACAACTGGTGACATTTTAATTTTTGCGTTAACTTCCCCTTTAATGCCCTTCCCCGAACCATAATGTCTGATGTCACTACTGATGTGCTCTTATTTGCCGATGACACTACTCTTGGGAGAGCAGTCGGAGGACCTAACCAACAACAAATGGTCCACCCCCTCCAGGCCGCCACTGATGGCGTTCTGCAGTGGGCTGATTCAGTCGGAGGGTGCTTCAACCCTTCGAAGTCTTGCACCATGCAGTTCTCTCCTAGACGTCGTGCAGAACGTGCCCACCCTACTCATCCGACTCCGCACCTGAGAATGCAGGGAGATGACGTGTCTGATGTAACGACTCACCGACACCTTGGGGTCATCTTGGACTCTAACCTCGACTTCACCAACCACGTCGCCACCATCACGACAAAGTTTCGCCAGCGAGCAGTCCTGCTGATCCACATGACCAAGCGTATCACCCCAGCCGTAGCCAGCCGCTTGTACACTGGATATGTTCGACCTGTGGTTGAATACGCCTCATCCCTCTGGCAATTTCAACTCTCCAGTGCTCAGGCTACTACCCTTGAACGGCTACAGGCAAGAGTGGCACGTGTGATCCTGCGGAAGTATGGCGTGTACCCTCCTCAAACGGAGCCGAAAGCCTCACTTTTCGCGCACCTCCAGTGGCCCAGCCTCGCATGGCAAAGACACATTCAGTGCCTTCTTCTTGAGCTTCACCACCTTATCAATAGCCAGATGACGACCCTGGAGGACCTAGGCTACTCAGTGTCAAACAGCGCCAGGCGCCCCCAACATCTACCCCCACCTGCTAGAGCCAGCACACACACCCGTGCCACCTTTCTCTTTGTCACCACTGCCACATGGAACTCCCTCCCGGCTGCCATTCGTACTGTATCCAGCCCAAAATGTTTTACCGCTCTTGTCCGCACATACTTTGCTATCACCCGTTATGAGCCCTCTGGTTTCATTCCACGTAGAGTAGCGATGTCATAGAGCACTGTAATAATCTTTATTTCAGGATTGCCCAAAGGCTAACGCCTATCTGGGGGATCTCCTATTGTGTTATATTATTATTATTATTATTATTATGAAATGACCCAAAGGCAATGTGCCTATCGAGGGGTTCATTTGATTGAAAGAACAGTAGATGTAGATGTATGTACAAAGACAAGTAGGGATTGATGAGGAGAGAAATGGGGAAAATCAACTGCAAGGTGGCGGAATTCCGTTGATTGCATAAGCATAGTCAGCTGTATATTACTACCACCCCGCATCATTCTATTTCCTATTTTTATTTTTCTCCTCAGCTTCTTCTTCAAAAAGCTGTTGACGGAGACTCCCTCGATTTAGGCTAAGGCCTGTGGAGAATCCATAAATACAAATACGTGTGGTAACATACAGGAATCTGTTCCTCTTTCTGATGACCCATATTCCAAACAACATGCCAAGAAAGGATACTGAATAGTTTTGAGGGTCTTTCTGCCGCCAAGCCTTCCTCTTCATCCTGGTACAGATATCTCTGTCTGTAGCAGGGAATGGCCAGGACTTCGGGGGGAGTGCGTAGATGTACAGTCTGCGATCGATCATGAACTCATCCGTTGGTCTACTTGTAGATCTACGTACTGTGTACTGTAGTTGTACTGGTGTAGCTGTGTGGGTGGGTGAGTAGAGACGAGATCGCGAGAGTACAACGACTTTTCGTATCGAATGTTGTATGCGTGTACAGTGCTGTTGATACTGACAAGGCAAGGTCAAGAGTGCATGTAGATCTACCGAGAGTTCATGTAGATCTACTCTTGCATAATGTAGACTACCCAGGCGTACACAGTCTTTTGTCTTTTGCTAGTGTTGACATGTGACACGTGCATTTTCTAGATCTACGACTCGACTGCCGTAGATCAGTACTGAGGAAGGTCCGGTGATCGTGAATGGTTGGATACCGGATAGTGCAGGCACATTTCAGCAAATAATTGAAGATGATGACGATACAAATCCAAGAGTTGTATGCCATGGCGAGGAGTCGGCGATCCGGGGTATGTACGAGGTCTACTAGGTCACGACCGATATACGGGGGTAAGCCTACGCTTACTTGTACACAGAATTTGGTAATCCCCCTTGCCATGCGCTCTGTATACATGTAGCTGTGTACACCAACAAGTTGTATCTACTGGTCGGCGAACTCTCCCCCGAACTGTTCACCCCAATACCTCCACGGTACATACACACACAGCATATTGCAGTACCGGTACATGTTATGGGCTGCCTCGTAGATCTACGGAGCGCCCCCTTGTCGCCTTCTCAAGCCTCAAGCCAGTTTACAGCTCCCTGTTGCTTTGCCAGAGTAGCTGAAAAGAGCCACGGCGGTTGTGCCTGCTCGCTTTCGCAGTCTCACAACGTGCAAACCGGGCAGGAGATCCATTATCTCTCTTCTACCAAACATTCATTTTCTAGCATACGGCAGTAGAGCTAGAAGTAGCAATATCACCTTTGACTTTGTCCATTAGTGGCACCTGATTTGGCTGGAAAGGATAATAATTATGTACCGAAGTCGTCGTGAAAGTCTATGCTGTGACGATGGGACCCCAGCACAGTCCAAGACCACACTGTCAAGCAATGTCGAACAGCAGGTGCGAGGCAGAGCTGAGACTTGGCAGCGATTCAACTCCTGTACTGTAGTTAGTCCCTATCGTGTGTGAACATGTAATATGTCCGTGATCGGCTCCTGACAATTATTTTGTATTAGTGGGCGCCATGAGCCACGGCTCACTGCACTCCCTACACTTCAATTCGATTTGGCTGTATGCGTTTGCGATGTAAATAGCTTGTGTGGTTTGTGCGATGGTTTGCATACAGCGTGTGATATGAGGGATGGAATTGCTGATACAATGTACAGCCGAGTCCACTTATACGTTAGTCACAGTGAACTAACATTGTAGCGAATTTCATGACATATTTTGTTAGCGAGCCACTCTTCATGTCCCACTTCACTTTGAAGTCTGAACGCATGCAACAATATTTGACCCTGTATAGCGAACAGCTTTCGTTAAAAACGAACCATACATTGTAGGGCCTCTGGTAAACTAAGTGAAATCATACTGAAGACTCCCTCGATTTAGGCTAATGATGGATTGATGATTGATTGATTTTATTTTACTTTGCAAGTAGTTCAAACGGGTTCCTGGCCCAGTTATATGAAAGCGAAGGATAGAATTTGCCAAAATCCTAATGAGCAACAGCCTGTGGAGAATCCATAAAATACAAAAAAAAATTAATACTATCATGGGGCACTTGGGAGTAGACCTTGGCGGATAATGCCGGCAGAAAAATTGGCAGAATTCGGTACTTTTTCTGGTAAGTTTCATGCATGCTTGGTATGTGGATAAAGAAATTGCGCAGAATTCGAGGAATTGCCTGTCATAAAGTTTGTATGGTTCTGCCAATTTCACTGCTTTTCGAGCAGAATCCGCCAAGGGCTACTTGGGAGCCATGATGTGTTGCTTGTATGGTGTGAGTGCGTATACATGTACATGTATATCATTCGGTTATAAAGAACTAATTCTCCTGCACAAAGGTGTTCGTTATAATCAGGAGTCGACTATATGCCTGTTTAGTGCAGCAGCGACGTTCAGTCGTGCAAGACGTGCATGCTGTAGATGCTGAATACTATTCTTGCCGCCTGTCTCGCTGTGCAGGATCCGATGCCCAGTGGCAACCATGGACCTTGTGCAAATACCGGGGGTCACTTCCCGTTCGAACATGTTTCGTCTGAGGACGCAGTGGAGTCGGCCGGGCTGCCAGGACCGCTACCGGCATGCAAAACAGCTAAACACCGAGAAACTGTAAGTTTCCACCACCAGAGCTGATTTAATGAAGCCGCTGCGGTTAACAGAAAAAAATTGGCCTTTCGGTGATGGCCACTTGGTGCTACCTATTACTGGAGATCATGAAACCCATTGTGCACATTTTATTGCAGTCTAGTAAACGATGGTGTCGAAATAATGCATGCAAACGTTGATGAAGTCACAAGATCTTGCCAATGTATCCATCGTATTTTTTATTCGTTTGGATTGTATTTGTCTCAAAAGTTTCACAACAGTCAAGCAGATCATCCGAGAAGGAAGGGTCGGTATGCTGACTTAATTTGCCACCTTGAAGCGGATACAAGAATGGCGAATGGACCTCATCTCTAGTTTCAATTTAGGAAAATTTAGGACGTGTCTTGGTTTGAAATTTTGACAAAGTCTGGCTCCTGGCACAGGCGATCACCGGCACGAATGGTTCACAAACCACTTTCGGTCAAAATTCTACAGGATCGGTGCCGGGGCAGATCGCAAGGGTTGGGCACTGCCCAACTTTGCCGGCGGTCCCTTGCCCGTCCCTCCAGAAACTTGCGGAGACATTTCGGAAATATCGCGGAGAAAGTTGCGAGGTAAAATACCACGAATTGCGGGATTATTGTGGTAAAATTGCGGAAATTGCGGGATTATTGTGGTAAAATACCACAAATTGCGGGATTATTGTGGTAAAATACCACAAATTGCGGGATTATTGTGGTAAAATACCACAAATTGCGGGATTATTGTGGTAAAATTGCGGAAAGGCCGATTTTGGAACTTGTACTGTAGTGCGGTACGATGCACGAGTCGTACAGTATAAATCATGCACGAGTCGTACAGTATAAATCATGCACGAGTCGTACAGTATAAATCATGCACGAGTCGTACAGTATAAATCATGCACGAGTCGTACAGTATAAATCATGCATGACAAAACAGAACGTGTGCTGCGCTGTACCTGGTTGCGACTGTGTTCAACTGCCCGACAGGAGCTTGCAAGACCGCTTTCCTCCATCCTCGGACAACACTCGACGCGAGCCTTATTTTGTGACTTGTCAGCCGCTGATTAGCCCAGAAACTTGTCCATTCTGGTGTCGATCTCACAAGTAAACTACTGACGAGCTTGAAGAAATAAACAACATTGAAAAATGACTCGAATACCGCGGTTGCTTTTCGAAATATCATGGATATCGCGGACTTTTGTTCAAATCGCGGAAAACAAAGCGGCCGCGGAATCGCAAGTTCCTGGAGGGACAGCCATGCGATTATTTACCATAGGATTTTTGTTGCGACTGCACTGGTTCATAAAATCGCAATGCGCCGGGAGTGGTTGCAAGAGGCCCACCGCCGGTGTCTCCTGGCGCGTACCGGCGATATGTGTACCAACCGTTAACACATACCGGGACATTCATTTATTTTCTGGTCTGCAAACTCTTGTCCCTCTGGGCTCCGTGCACACGCCGTTTATAGGAATACAGGGCCAACCCATACATATAGCCATAGCTAAAAGAGGAGTTATGCAATACTGGTGTTGCACCCATCCTTGGTTGCATTAAAATTGCACGCTTAACAGCAACGATTTTTTCACGAACTGGCAGGAGGCTGGGTCACGGTAGCCTCATACACATGCACAAGACACTCAATGACAATTATATTAATGTATCAGTCTGCTAAATTTGAAATATGCGGCCACATTCTTTTCTGGTTGCAAATAGGGAAGAAGAAAACCCGACTGGAGTGATCCCCTGGCAGTAGGTTGTCGTGCAGGGAAGTTCAGTCGCTGACAAATCTCTCTTTTTCCTCTTTTATATTATTATATAATTGAGAATTTTCCAAAGACATAGTCTAAATTGAAGGGAGTTCCATTATAATGGGAGGCTGTAGCGTTGAGATAGCAGACAGTGGATGGCTAATGAACAGCCTAGCTAGAAAAATACATACTTTTATGCTTAATGTTCCAGAATGGTCCTTTACTCAATAATATCTACACTGTACTAGTATAACTTCGGGGTATGCCTTGAAATACGAAATCTTCCCACTGTGAACTACACCTTGTCGAAATTCAGATGCAATTGGTCCCCGAGTGCACGTTTTCTCCCAACTAACGTGTTATTTCCCAGCAGCATACACGCCCAGACTGACTGAATTTAGAAACAATATTATTTCTAGCACAAATCGAGACTTGTGACCTCTATGATTGGGGACTAATTTTTCTCCATACATGTACATGTACATGAAGGGTACCACATGATAAATGACTGACAGACTTCCCAGATCCACCATGAAGTTGCAGCACAAGCGAAATCTTCTGTTTTTCTGTTCTCTTTCGGTTGTACCCGATCTCCTTCTGATGTACCGCTGACTCTACGCTGAAGATCTAAGTATTTTAATTCTCATTCTCATTATAATTTTCATATTCGCTTTCAAGTTATTGGGTTACATGCCTGTTTGAATTTGCGAATCAAAATAAATACAAACAAACAAACAGTTGGTAGACCTACTGCTCATGCATACCGGTACTAACAGGACTTCAACGAAATCGCTTCGCTTCTTTGGTCTTGCGTCATGGTCTCATCCACATCCTGAACGGCAATCTGCAATGGACATAGAGTCGATCGGGTTGAGCGAGTTGCACTACCAGCACGGACATGCCGAGAAGCGGATTCCCATCCTAGCACGGCAACTATTACTTACTTCCCCATGCCTCACACCCAAGACACAGCACTGCCATACCCGCCGAAATGAAATAAATAAATAAAAAATTATAACCAACGGTTCACACCAGGGAGTCGTCAAATATATAATAGAGAGGTTTAGCACAACGAAATTCGTTGTTCATTTACGTTATGCCGCTGTACGAAAAGCCGACCGAAATTCGCTGAATTTTTGTTTAGCAGAACGTTCACCACGAACTTCGGTGTGGCGAGTAGTGGATAAAGTGGATGTCCCGGAAATCCCCACGAATACAAAAAAATAGTAATCCTCGTCACTTCCCGACTTTCGTAAACTGGTGGCCTCACCACACGAATGCTTCTTGAGCAGGAGATGAAGCCGATCCACAAGCCCTTTCTTTTTCAGCCCAGCAAATCTCTCATCACTCTGGGAAAGCAGCAGAGCTGCTTCTTCATTCGTGCGTGATTTCCGCAAGAAACAATTCGGCATCGACCTCACAAGGCGGACCATCATGAGATCCATCTGCGTATCCCACGGAAGTCGTCGTCCCTCCTGATCACCAGAGGTAACAGCAGCTGCAGAAACTGCAGGATTTGAGTTCGGCTCAGACATTCTGGTCGTGAAAACAAGAACCTCAGAAAAATGTTGAAAGGAAAGGAAAATTCTCATGTGATCGCGGTACGAAAAGTCGACAGACCAAACTTCGTTGGATTGATGTTTTCCGCGAGTGCGTGTCCCGAAGTTCGTGGCAAGTTTCGTTACTCGTTCCCGGGCTTCAAAATCTAACGAAAATTCAGACGAATTTCGTTATGCTAAACCTCTCTAATATTATGTATTTGACGACTCCCTGGTTCACACAGCTCAGTACGAAGTGATTTGGCTTTTTTTAACATTTGGCATTTTTTAACAAAATAATGTGTAAAATTTGCTTTTCTTCTGGCTGTTTCTCTGCTCCGGATGGCTGTATCGAAACATGGGTGGTGGCAAATGAGAGCCAGTTTATTGTAGATCAACATTGACCAGAACATTTGGTGCATATAGTTTAATTCTCCCTGCCACAGCGGTATACCTAGTGGTGGGTGCTTTGCTGTTTTGTGTATAATATGTAAAATAAGCCCCTGAATTCGAATGGACGAGGAGGGCAGTGAATTGCTTCCGCAGGGCCTTTGGACGACGTCAGGCCGTCTTGCCATCACTAAAGACAACAATGAAGAACAGTAGGTCACGGAATACACTCTGTGAAGCCGAAAACATGGCTGCGATGCTATGCTACCTATCCAATTATACCGTATGACACAGCCACTAGTTACAAATACAAAAACACGGCTTTGCGGCAGCATACAATGCAAATGCAGTTGACAGATTAATTTTCATCCACTAGCATTCCTTGAAGTGATATCTATCAACTTCAGAACATTGATGATCAAATATCCCAGTTTGTGATGCCATTTTATGATTTTACAAATTAATATTTGTAAAAAATGACACACTAAATATTTGAACCCTGAGAATACTATGAAAGTAGGACATGATTCAAGACACTTTCCAAAGTGGGATCATTCCCATTTTTTGAGACAACAGGCATGAAGGATAGCACTTCCACTTGCAACAACTTATTTGGACGTAGCTTGCCTAGAAGTGGCTGAAAAACGTCATTTTACAACCATGTTTAAAAAAAGTCAAATCACCTCGTACAGGCTAGCTGGAACACTCGCGGCAATGCGCAACCAACAGTTCGCACACCAGCTGGTTGGGACACTCGCATCTGCTGCAGTTCATCATACTTCCTCGAAGCCATGATCTGGGCTGATGTTGCTAAGGTAGGTGGGACCAGCCAAATACAACAACTGTCTCAACGCACGGGCGTTCCTCGGCAACAATTTCCCGGCTCTTGTTTTCGGGTCCTCATCATGTTTCTTGTTTTCGCTCAGTTTGACCTTTTCCCTATGGAAGCTTTTCAGTCGGCCACATGTCTTCTTTGGTATGCTCGAGGTCACCAGTGGGTACGAAAGTTCAAAGTTCAGGCCCTATGACATTCTCATTGCTCTACGCGTATACGACAGAGTTGCTTTCAGAAAGCTTGAATCTGACCAGATGTACAACCTGGCCTGATTGCCCCTACGGTGATTTTGGGGTACACGGCCATTTTCAGCCAAAACGAGGCGTATCGGAGGTGAAATCTCCGCAGTGGCGAGTAGTTTCTGGATTTTGGGCAAATTTCATATGGAAAACAGATATTTTTTGTGCAAGCGTGACGTGACGGCAGTTTTCAACTGCTCATGCGCCGAGCACTGAGGAGTGCGGTGGGGTTGGTCGGTTGTCTTGGCTGTCGTGGAGAGGATCAAAAGGTCCCCGTACTGCATGCAAACTCCCTTGGCCTTCTTCTCGTCCTGGCGAGGAAAAGGCTGTGCATGTATCGTCCCCTCCCCAATTATTCAAGTATTCATGTAGGAGAACCAGCCTGTTTCGATGTATAGTTCTATTTTCTAAACCAAACTCTATGCTGATGCGGAAGAGGGACGTCACGCAATCTGCAAACACAACAGCTCAAAGGTGAGACGAAACTGCAGTTGGAGCATTCTCGTCCCGGTGTGCTCGCTTCTAGCTTGCTTTGTTTTCCGGGGAATAAGGATACTGAAAAGCCTGTGCGAGATAGGGTGCCGTTCATTTGCAAAGCTGTAGAGAAACACAGATTATGGACGGCGTGCTATCTTCTCGCCCACTTCTGTACGTGCTCGATTTGACCTCTCTGCACTGCCTCTGTCAGCATTTCCTCATTCCGGCTGACGTCTCAAGTTTCCCTTTCAGCCGGCAACCATGTGCTTCGTGAACGATCCTGATTTCCCTTCCCACGGCACCGAGGCATTGCCTTTTTTGGACACTCTCCTGGTTCATGCAGTCACCACACGTACACCATGTGCAAGGGCAAGGTTTGCACCCGTACGACGATCGATTAATTTTGTATTTGACAGTATGGTGTTGGCCATCGAACTGTGCCCTACAAACCTGAACACACCAACTAGGAATGGGGCTATGATCAAAGCATTTATTCAGAAACTTTTCTCGTGCTCTTCCGGCACGATCCTCATGTGTCGCTCGTTTTTTATGTGAACAGTCTGATTGAAATGAGGCACGGACAAATAATAGGATTTGAGCACCAGCACTTGTATCCAATTGTTTTCTAGAGAACTGGGAGTTGTAGTTCATTTTTGATAGGGCTCATGCCTGCTCTCTGAAATGAATTCCTGAAGACCGGAGTAAGTAGGCCGGTTTTGAAATGCCCTCAGGCCGTCGCCGACCAGCCCTTCTTCTCGCACGCGCACGCTGATGTGTGCGTGTGTGTCAGTGTGCTTGCATGTCTGTTTGTTTATGTGCGTGTGCACGCACACACACCCATGCAAGTGCAGGCGCAAATTTGCACGTGCGTCCGTATGTGTTTGTGTGTGTGTGTGTGTGTGTGCGCGTGCACACACATTTTGACTTATGGTGGGTCTAATCCACTCACCTACCACCGCTTTAGGAGCTGCATCTGCGCCTTGAGGGTGGTAGCGTTCCTATGGATGCGGGAAAATATTTTTGCGAACCGTCAATTTTTTTGGGCCCTACTGTGATTCTGAGCCATCATTCCAGACTCTCTGTACACTTTCATGAATTTGAATTTTGTTTCTTGCTTTGCTGCTGCTGTTGTTGCGTGCTTTGCTGCTGCTGCTGTTGTTGCGGTCGTGTTGTGCTGTTGCTGCTGCCGTTGTGTGCGTGCTTTTCTGCTGCTATTGTTGTGCATGCTTTGTTGCTGCTGTTGTTATCGTGTGCATGCTTTGTTGCTGCTGTGCTGTGCGGGAGGGTGGGGTTTCGTCGTTATTTCAAATCTTCATTCTCACGATAACCAGTGGCCAATAAGAGTGTGTTGTTGTTGTTGTCGTGTCTCGATTCTTCTTGTTCTGTGCACAGTATTACCCACAGTATTTTCCCAACATCATGTCACCGGCCGCCTCTACACCGCCCAGCAGCACCACACAGATGTCGCTGTGCCGACGCAGCGCCCGCGAGATCCTCCTCGAGCAGCTGTGCAAGCCGAGCATGCGCAGCCTTGGCAACCAGTACCCGCTGCGGTGCGCACACTGCGGCATGACGTTCATCCACCAGATACACCTGACGGCGCACATGCGCCTGCACCAGGCGGTGCCGTACAGCAGCGTCAAGTGCCGCGAGTGCGACACGACCTGTGCCGACGACCTCAGCCTGCAGGACCACCTGGACAAGGCGCATTCGTCGGGGCGCGGCGCATTCGCCGTCAAGTTCAGCATCTCGGAGCGCATCGCCTACGGCCACCCCGACTCGCCGGTCAGCACGGACGGCAGTCCCCGCCACGGCGCTATCTCCACCGGCTGCCTGATCCCGGTCAGTCAGGAGCCGCTGCCCGAGGATTTTGCGTACCAGTCCGTCTTCACGCAGCGCAAGCACAAGCGGCTCACGTTCGACGCTCGCCCGTCGCCTGGCCAGTCGTCTCAGCCAGCGGCCAAGCGTCCCCGCTCCATACATGACTCCCCTCTCAAGCGGCTCACGTTCGACGCTCGCCCGTCGCCTGGCCAGTCGTCAGCTCAGCCAGCGGCCAAGCGGCCCCGCTCCATACACGACTCCCCTCTCAAGCAGCAGCTGTGTCGCGGCCGCACCATCAGCACTTGCAGCAGCAGCAGCAGCAGTTGCGGCAACAGTAGCAGCAATTGCGATGACCAGTTCGAGAAGCATGTGGCGGTAACGCGCCCGACCATTCTGGAGCAGCTACTGACCAGCGCGGACCCGACTAGTCCAGCCCTACCCAGCATGCCGCAGATCATCGTGAATCAATCGGAAAAATCGGAGCGCAACTGCCAGCCTGCACAAGAGCAACATCAGGCCAATCACCAACAACACCACCACCACCAACGGTCCTTTGTTGCACAGCAGCAGCAGCAAAAGCGTATCCTGCGCCACCGACCTCAGAAGCCGTCCTCGCTGCGCTTGAGCCAGCGTTCTCATCACGACTCCACGTCCATGGCGGCCGGACGAACATCTTCGCGCCGCCACGGGAGGCAGGCGGCAGAGGTGCCGGAGACCTCATCCGCATCCGAGTGCTCCTCTCCAGTGTACGACGACGACGAGGACAGCGCAGCGGAGCAGAGCAGCAGCGATTGTGGCGAGGAAACGGCAGCGGACAGCACGGGCATGGCAAAGGACGTGGCGTGCGAGCACTGCAACAAGCGTTTCCTCTACAAGTGCAACCTGGCGCGACACCTCAGCGCCATACACAACGAGCGCACGCTTAAGACAGAGACGCCGTCCCTGGGAAAGTCGCCGCGCTCGCCGTTCAAGGTCGGCCGCATGGAGGCGATTCCGACGGAGAAGAAGGAGGCCGTGCTGCTGAAGTGCGACTTCTGCGCGCGCACTTTTACGCAGAGGTCATCGCTGGTTTTGCACCAACAGGTGCACCAGGGTCCAGAGCCGTACCGCTGCTCCATCTGCCACGGCGTGCGCTTCAGCACGCGCAAGCAGATGGAGAACCACATGGCCCGCCATCGCACCCGTGCCAAGCAGCGCAGTATCAAGCAGAAGAAAGCATTACAGCGGCGCAGTATCGGCAGCAGCAGCTGGACCAATGACACTACAACAAGCTCGTCTGCCTCCACCCCGCTGGACAGCGCCTTCAACTCGCCCAGAAAGGGCGTGCAAAGCGCATTCTGCCAAGCGTCAAAAGTTGTGCCAATGCAGCGCGCCCTGCTACGCAAGCTGAGGGGTGTTGACGCAGCCTCATCTAGTGACGATAGCGACGAGGATAAGTTGATCATCGTGGACTCGAACAACGAGGACTAGTTAGTATTTTCTCTAACTCCGTTTTCTCTCTCTCTCTCTCACACACTTGTAGACACTCTCACGCTCACCTCTCTTTGTCACTCATTCATTCGCTTAATCGATCACTCACTAAGTCACTCACTCCTTCTCTCGCTCTCTATGTCACTCACTCGCAAACTTACTCTTTCTCTCCCCTCTTCTCTCTCTCTCTCTCTCTCTCTCTCTCTCTCTTCTCAAGTGATTGTCGACACACGCTGGTGGCAAGTGTCCTCCACTCCGGTGTTAGTGCGTCTACTCTAGTCACCAGAGTCAACGAAGAACAGAGCAGCCAGATACTTGGTGCTCCTTGTTCCACCCTCCTGTTAGGTAACGTTACTTTCTGCTCCTTTCCTCAACATGATTATTCTCAACCGTCTAGTTGCTAGGAGCTCTCTTACCCACAAGTCAGACAGTGTCAACCTTGCTTGGTCAACAGTGACTCAGCACCCACCCACCCACGCCAACACAGACAAGAACAGACCAGAGCGCTGGCCGCCTCTTGTTATAGCAGCTTCTTGCATTGCACTTTAGGCTCTTGGACCCTCTCGTAACTTACATTGTCCAGCTCAAGTCTGTCCACGTCTCTGTCCCTCTCTCTTTCTCTCTTTCTCTCTCTCTCTCTCTCTCTCTCTCTCTCTCTCTCTCTCTCTCTCTCTCTCTCTCTCTCTCTCTCTCTCTCTCTCTCTCTCTCTCTCTCTCTCTGTCCCTCTCAATAGCCCGATCACTATAGTTTGTGTTTCTTGACCGGCTTAGATTTGTGACTGCTCCTGTCCCTGTTATTTATTTTTCCTTATTCTGAAACGGAAACATTTTCGTTGGGCACCGTCATAGCCGGGTTCATTTTACTTTCTCATTGCACCCCTTCCCCAAGGCTCTCTCTCTCTCTCTTCTGCCCGATTCTAATTAAGACAGAGCAAATACCAGTATGGCGCTACTTTCACTAGTTTCTTACATAGCAGAGATGTTTGATCGAAGCATAGCGTGTTGCCGCGACACTAGGCCATACGACATTCTTCTTGTAACACTTTCTAAGAAAACGCACCAGTAAACTTGGATTCCCGATTTATTTTCCCCGTCATATTATACTTTATATTTCTCCACCGGCAAAGATTTCTGTTATCGGTCTGTTATGTATAGTACGGACGCTCTTGATGCCGCGTTTCTTGCGGGGATTGTGTATTTTATCGACAGGCATGCTCATTAGGTTCTTCATGTTTATTTGATTCAGAGAGCGCCGATCATCAGTAGTTTTAATTTATATTTTCAAAGTTGAATTTATTTTTCGCTTTACCACTGCCTGCATTGTAGCATCACTTTAGAATCAATTCTGAAATCAAACCGAAACGTTGAACTTATTTCGCAACGTGTCGTGGTATATGGCCTGTCTGGTGTTCAGTGTTGCACGGAGTGTTGTGTGTCTGTGTGTGTCTGTGTGTGTGTGTGTGTGTGTGCGCGCACACATGAGTGCATGTGCATGTGTGTGTCTATCTGTGTGCTGGGGTGTACGTGTGTCCCGACCTCGTGCTACTGGTGCGTTCGGGTCACGTCATTCGCGATTTAGATTGATCAGTTTACATTTGGGGGGGGGGGCAATGCGCCTGTTCTAATTTCTCACTTTTACGACGGGCCAGCACCAGTAGTAAGGGCGATTCAGACTACGCCCAGAACGTGGCGTACGTGACGTTTTCGTCCGGTTAGCCATGACAACATGGAACGTGGCGGGAAAATCGTACCCTGATACGAAAACGTAGACGAGGTATCCAGACCCCTGCACCAAGTTTCGTTCTGTCGTTCCCAGCAGTTCGTGTCCAAAAGAAGCTGTACACACAGCTGTACGAGCAGCGTGTGCGTGCCTGTGTGAATGCACTTGCATGAAAACGACGCCTGCCAGTACGTCGTATTCCAAAACGTGACGCATATTGTAACGTAGTATGAATAGCCTATAAGGGGCGATTCAGACTACGGCCAACTGTGACCACGTTTCTACGACTCAGATGTATTTGACCAGGGACTGACTCGACTGTGCATAGCATTTTGAAACATGACTGCATCACCATGGAAATTCAAGTTTGCACGTGATTTTGGCCGTAGTCCGAATCGCCTATAAAGGTTTTTCAGAGCCGTTTGCGCGCTAGCGTTATCCATGAGCATGAGCATGCACAGGTACAAAAAGAGAGTACACAATGGTCAATAGTAAAGGTGTACCATTACTACAATACAAAGTCGCACCTAGTACCTGCTCATGAGTTTGTACGACTAAGTTGTATGTGTGCATGTCGAAAGGGCCTAGGGCCTAGCTAGGGGGTGATGTATTAGGAGTACCGGTACATGTAGTACACAATAGCCAGAGTTCCCAGATTAGGCAAAGCCCGATTTTGCCAGGGAAACTTCGATATTTTGCCGCAAATTTTTGCTCGCTCATCGTCGATATTTTGCTTTCATTTTGCCAGGTCACTCGATATTTTGCTCCCTTTTTGCTCGAATGCAAGGCTAAATTATTTGGGTCACGTGTAGGAAAACTGACCGAAAGTGGGTCACGTGTTGGCAAAATGTACGAAAATGAGTCACATGCACCGTATAAGTGTAACATTTCCCATTTTCCAGCGAACATACTGATATTTTGCTCCGTTTTGCCAGCAAATTCTCTTGTCAAAATTCTTCGATATTTTGCCAGCAGAATTGCTAGCAAAATCGGGCTATGTCTATCCCAGATTGCCTAGAGTGCTCAACACCACAAGGATGGAGCATTACCACAAAAGGCAGAAGAGAACAGAGACAGCCTAGCCGGCACACACACACACACACATACACACACACACACACAAACACACAAACAAAATAGGCAGCGGGACTACCAGCTAGATTCACGTAACCTAGCGGACAAAGTTACGGAGGTAGAACTTGTTTTCATGACGACACTTGGACACAAGCTCTGATCTCTTGTTCAGGGAGCGGGTCTTGTCGGCCCAGGCGATCTCTAGCTTCTCGGCCAGACACAGGTTGCAGCGCTTCAAGATGTTAGAGTATGGTGCGGCTCTCCTCACAACGGACCACCTGTCCTGATACTGTAAGGTTTGTTTTCATCCTTCAGTCTCCAGATGTGTCTGGACAGTCTCGTTGAGGTCTCATGCTTCCGGTGGCGAATGGTATGTTGATGAGTCAATGATGACCATTGAATCGTGTCTTGAATCATCACGGTCCCTTCCGTTAATCCAGTGTACTCCTTCATGTCGCTGCCGGTTACATGTGCCCTGTACACAATGCTCGATGCTAGACACTTAAAGTCTTTCCTTCCAAGGGGCAATCATTCATATTATTATTATTTAAATATCAGGATTTTTTGCAGGAAAGGGTTTGCTCCCACACTGGAGCTCGCCGGCTATTCCGCCGACTTGACTTGACACTTGACTGACTCACGACTGCCATCCAGAGCACACGAGAAGTCCATCGAACCTTCGACTCGGCAAACCTGCAAGAAAGCACCACTCCCTGCTCAATACACAGTGTTTCGGGGAATTCACCCCTCATCGGTTGAGCTTCAGTAGGCTGAGGAAGATTTTGCCTGAAGAGCACCACTTATACTAGTGCTCTCCAGGCACAAACATCACCAGGGATACAAACTTACAGAGACGCTCCGTTTCCAGCGCGACAAACACCTCGTGAACACCAGATAGCAGCGTGAGTCAGTGTCGCTCCTGGACGGTGAGAACAGACGTAGAGGACCCTCGGTCATTCACAACGCTGTCACCTCCAAATCAGCTTGTCGCAAGCCCGCGCTGGGCACAACATGTTCACGAGGTGTTTGTCGACTATGATTGAATCGCGGCACTTTCTCCCACTTTTCGGAAGTTTTCCCTCAGATATCGCGCTCAGTGCGCGCCCTGAGTTATAAACCAACTAGTACTAGTACTCCGCGTACTTATGGCAGTGTGCACTCCGTGGGGAACATGAACAGACTCTTGCAGGATCGTGGGAAATCGTAGCGCTAGCTCGAAAAGAAGAAGAAGAACGAACTACTTTTCCAAGTAACTTTTTGAATTCTAATCTATGTTATTAATAATATTATTAAATTTTTTCAATTATTTTGTCTTGAAAGTTTCAACCTTGACCTTGTTACTTTCAAGCGGCTTCTGATCTAGTGCGCGTACTGCGTAAAAAGTTTGCGAATAATCATGAAGTGGAAGAAGGTTGATAGAGTGCTCGTACTTGTTCATTGGTTTCTACAGAGCGTTCCGAATCCCGGGGGCCATACCAGCCCCTATTGACGCACAGAAGGAAAGAAGCTTGCGTTACAAAGCTGCTGTCCCGCCTGACTGCGGAGAAAGAAGACTCGTTTATGGTTGTTCTACAGCCGCTGCTGACGTCCATCAGCTCTGTCCCGCTCCCAGCAGCAGATAGGCCTGGATTTCAACGAGTCGTCGGTGTCCCAACTCCGGTGTGAACGGTTTCCCGACGTCAAGACGAAGTGGGGTCAAGTCATGGGTGTTGCAAGGAAGCTGTCACAAGATGATCCAGTATTAAGCGGTAGGTTTTGTAAAGCTGCTCTAACATTTGGATGCTATAAATTATTTATAACATTAAATTTGTAATCACGAAGCCGTGCCCAAGACGTGCGACATAGCGTGTGTTCGTGTGTGCGTGTGTATGTTGTGTGCGTGTGTGTGCGCGCATGCGCGCTTCTGTATGTCGTAAAATCCCGCCAGAGCGCCCCTACCTCTGCAACCATTCGAGTACTTTGAATTAGATCCATTTGGGAAGGGGCGGATGGGCGAGTCCTGCTTGTCGCATTCAGTACTACATGAAAAGTACTCACCCTACGAAAACTGTGGGTGCGTCTCGTACACCCACCAAAAGTCAAGAGCTGGGAGTCGTACAAACCCATCAAAACCCCAGGGTATGTGTGATCTCTGGTCAAGAGGGTGGGAACTGTTGCGTACATTTCCAACCAGGTTGAGGACGCGTCTGCAGTACAGTACGGCCTCACACTTCACAGTCATACGAGGATACGGCCATTATCACTTCCTTGACAAGAAGTCTGGGAGAGGCCCATGGGAGAGACGGGGCGAACTGGCGGGATTTTACGGTAATAGAGAAGTTCCGCATAACGTTAGTAAAACACGTAGTCGATATATGGAAAGTGTAATGTAAAATGCACGCGCATCTGTGTTCCGCCATACGGAGATTTCAAATCAAGTAGCTGCCCTTGGCAACTCCGAACGCGGTAGGCCTTGACGGATTATGCTAGCATAATTTTTCGCATAATTCCTACCAAAATCGAATAATCGCATAATTCGAGGCAGTTCGCGCAAATTGCATACGAATCGCATAAAATTGTAATTATCCGCCTGTTTGCATCAAATTCCATACAGTTGTACATGTTCTACAAGTACAAGTACAAGTAGATGCACCAGGAAGTCGTAGGTTTACGACTCCCTTGATAACATGTCCAGTCCACTACAATCAGTGATGGTCATAGCTAGGTTGGACGGTGCGTTTACCCCGTTGAACTTTTGCTACTACAGTACAACGCCCTCTACAAAAAAATTCCCTTGTTATTTTCCACAGACCCATTATGCATTAGCAGCATATGTGAGCATAATGCGGCATAATATGATAACTTTTAGCATAAAAATAGCATAATTCTGCAATTTTTTCAGCAATGCGAAAAGCATAATTTCACGAAAATATTAGCATAATCCGTCAAGGCTTAGAACGCGGCAGTGTACGACCAGATCGACCTCGGGAGAGAGTCATAAATTTGCACCCCAATCCACTTACGGACGAGCTATCAGAGCCCTATCTACGTACTCTACGTGGACAACTTCTCGTAAGTGGAGTGTAAACCTCATAATTCACGGGTTTTTCCCACCCACTAACGTAAAGTTAGACTCCCAGTCCACATCAGCTGGTTCTTGAGATGGCTTCGAAAATATACCATGGCACGCACTTTCCACTGTTGTTACATAGGGCCGGAAGTGTGTTGTCCCGCGCTTTTACGTTTACTTTATACCAGGCGTGGGCCATCCCCTGTACATAGGTGCCACCATTTTTCTTTGTTTCAATAAAAAAGTTTAACGTAAAAAAAATAAAAAATAAACTACGTAAAGTTGCTCAACTTTACGTAGTGCAGAACCTCTCTATTGATAGATAAGATAACGTGTTTGTAGATCTCTGCCATGCCGAAGTTGCATTCAGTAGAGGTAGTTGTCTCTGTCAAACGTGTTTGCCATTGGCTCACGGCACTTGTAGTAGCTGAGCGGACGATGCAAATGGACTCCCAGTCCACATCAGCTGGTTCTTGAGATGCCTTAGAAAATATACCATGGCACACACTTTCCACTGTTGTTACATAGGGCCGGAAGTGAGAAGTGAGTTGTCCCGAGCTTGTCACGATACTTTCCGATCTGTCCATCTCCTCTCTTTGTTCGGTTGAAATAATTGAAGCGCTGATGGCTGGTAACTTGCTGGTCAGCTGGCAGGAATATGTTTGCAAGTGTTGCTTCTGATTTGTACATTGAATTGCCGGAGTGACGTGGCCTCGAGTAGTCTTCCCCAGCAATGAACTGAAGAGTAGCATGCGTAATGAATTATCTTGTTGCTGGTTCATCGGTCTCTCTCCATGACACCGGACTAGACTGAATTACTGGCGTCCCTTCATCGGCCTGCTTTTCGCCTCGAACTTGAGGAGTCTTGAAATCTGGACCCAACCTAATAAAAGTGGGACTCAATTGCGCAGTTCAGACGATAATTTGATGCAATAAGGGGTTATCGAAAAAGTGTTTAGTCATCCCTGAAACCAACATCATTCATTTCGTACTCGGACCCCCTCTCCACCCTTCGAAATGAATACAGCCTGCTATGCTGGACGACGAAAATCGCATGCATGTACATGTGTATGCGTAGCGTCAGTCGACTTGAGATTTTAGCTCACCTCCCCCTGGAACGATGTTCGTTTCAGGGACGACCGAAAACTTGTGACCACTGACTTTCTTTCTCTGTTATCAAGCAGTATGCATTATTTGTAACAGTAATTACTTGTCTGTGTCATGTGCATGCATTGCCTTATTTCCTTTTTCAGGCTACAGCACAACCGAGAGAACGAAATGTCCGTCGTAATCAAGCTATGTCGTTGCCGTGTCATCTTCTATGTGCCATGCGCTGCCTAATGTACCAGCCTGCTAACCATGCATCGACTAGGCGCCAGGCGTGAACTGATGGTGGTGATGGTGGTGGTTGTGGTGGTGGTGGTGGTGAGAAGGAGAGTTCTGTGCCAGAATAACTTTGCAGTTTAGAGAGCGTGTCTGGGCAGGTGTGTATTTACCACCATATTGCCAGGCGTGTATTTACCACCATATGAACCAACCATAAGTGCAGTTGCAGTGGAGTCTTCAACTTCATTCTCCCGAGTCAAGCTCCTTGTGAAGACATCTAAGAAGAAGATTGCCTGATGAGTCCAGTTGGGACGAAATGTACGTCGCAATCAAGCTATGTCGTTGCTGTGTCATCTGCTATGCGCCATACGCTACCTGATGTACCAGCCTGCTATGTCGGATACCACTCACCATGCATCGACTAGGCGCCAGACGCGAACTGATGGTGGTGGTCGTGAGAAGGAGAGCTCTGTGCCAGAATAACTTTGCAGTTTAGAGAGCGTGTGTGGGCAGGTGTGTATTTACCGCCATATTGCCAGGTGTGTATTTACCACCATATTGCCAGGTGTGTATTTACCGCCATACGAATCAACCACAGTACAACCAGCGGATGTTATAGGGATGATCTCGTGCAGCGATATTACCGGTATATATTTTTTCAGTCTTTTCTAAGGACTCTCCACTGCAGCGTTTTCTTTCCACTCGGTTCTCTTCTTTTCATCGCTCAGTTTGCACTTGCAATGCTTATACATAGCTGATCAATCCCGTTCAATTGTCCGAACATTTTCTCAAAATCCATAGCACCGACGAAGTAGTGATTTTCCTTAAAAATATGGAAATACAGAAGGTTGGTAGCACTGTGTTGAGGCAGTTATCGTTGACTTTATTTGGAATTAATTCTGTTGGACATGTAATTGCACACATCCCTGAGTGCATTGCATTTGCATCCAATGTATGTTATCTGTGCGAGCTTCTAACCTTGTGAACATTCACCGAAGGTTCGGTTGGCGGCGCACAAGATCTTCCGGGATGGCTCTTGCGGGCTCTCAGCCCTGCGTCTACTCCATGGCAGAACAGTTCAAGTTTCAATTTAGGCCATTTCCTCTCTCTGTGACTCCAATATTTCACATGTGTAATAATTATAAGTATTGTAGCTCACTGGGACAGCTGGGAATTTTTTACAAATATTGTTTTTATTCCATTTCACATTTTTTATTGGGGTTGGGTTTAACTACTCACTGTACTGATACATGGTGATGATTGTGCTTCACTGGGACAGCGGCACTTTGTTAGTCGATGTTAGTCCTGAAGAAAAATTGACTTCATTGCCCTAAAGGTGAGAACAAATTGGGACTACAGTGCGTATCGGTTGCAGTGTGGTCATGTAAAAGAATATACTGCCTACAAGAATGAACTCTCCTATTTTCATAATCATAACATGGGTTTCATGTGTATATGTATTCTTACAAGCAATGTTATCGTGTAATAGAATATATCGGTCCTAAGAATGGACTCAAGTTTGTGTAGCAAAACATGCCAGATCAGTACAAAGTGTATCGCCTGTAGTAATAACATCTGCCCGATACAGTTCTGAACCGACTCGAATTGCATCATAATGCTCCAAGTGGACCAAGTGCATCTGTTGTGGTCATGTAACACATGTTGCTCAGCCACATGGTGAACCTATTTGTATGCCCAGTATGGGACTACTTTGGAAGTATGAGCAACCGCATACACAGTAGCACTACTACTGTCACTGTCCGAATCAGAACCTGCTCCGTCATCCACCGCGGTTTGACTCTCCTCCTCACTTCCATCGTCCTGCGTCTCACCTTCACCACCCACACCAACCGTGAATGCCGTTGCCTTCACGTCAGTCGTCGTCCTTTCCGATTGTTTCCTTTGTATTTTTACCGTGAATTCATAGGTCCGGTTGTAATCTGCTGTAGATCTCCGTGGTCTGTCATTTGCTGCTTTGTTTTGTGGATTAGTTGTTGTTGTTGTTGGATGTGAAGCTGGTGTTGATGTTGGATGTGAAGCTGGTGTTGTTGTTGCAGCCATGGTTGTTGGTCTTTCTGTTGAATCCAGCTCTGGTTCCGGTGGGACAAATCGACCGCCGCGGGTGCTCCCCACCAACACAGACCTCGAAGGAGGAGGGTCAGGGGGAGGCAGAGGTGCTGTCACCACTCGAGGCACAGCCCCATGCAAAGCACCCAGAGGCACAGACTTAGGCACACCCGAGGGCTGCACCAATGGCGGTTCCGCACGCACCTCCAAAGAGCTGCCAAGCTCAAGCCCGTCCAACACAGATGTCAGAGGGGGAGCGGCAGACAGCGGCAGGGAACTAACCTGCCGTCTAGGTGATGGGTTTTTCCTAGGCCTTCCGCGTTTGGGCCTCTCAGATTGCGCACTGGGTGGAAGGATGTGAAGTGGAGTGTGTTGTTTGATACGTGCGTTCAGGTGCTGAACAGTCCTACCAACATACCGACTAGCACAATGTCGGGATTCGAAGTTGTAGATAACATGACTGAGGTGGAGGGTTGGTAGGACGTCCTTCCGCACCGTGAACGCACGCATTGTTGTGAAGACTGGCACAAAATGTACTGCATAATAAGTACGACGGACGATAGACTTGACTTCGTGACACACTTTGATCGATTCCTGCCCCTTCCATGGCAAACATAGATAGACGGGACAGCGAGGTGGACCAATCAGCACCGATTTCGGTTTCTGCTTCATGGACAGAAACTTACGCAACAAGAATTCCGGATAGCCATTCTTCAAGAAAACAGATCGAAGAAAATCGAGCTCGGCCTGCAGCTTACTGGGCGAACAAATACGTTTCGCACGGTCCACGAGGTTACGAACTAAGTTGACCTTGTATTGAGACGAACAATATGAATCGAAGGCAATGTACTGACCGGTGAACGTAGGCTTACGATACACAGAAGTCAACATTTCACAGCCAGTCTTCTCTACAAGCACGTCTAGAAATGACAACTTACTAGACTGCTCGTGCTCACAAGTAAAGCGGAGGGAAGGATGTAGGCTGTTGAGCACATCGAGAAACAATTCACTGCTCTCAACACTGTCAAAATGCGTGAACGAATCGTCAACAAAACGCACGTAGAACGCGGGCCAATCAACTCTCAATCGACTCATCAATCTTGCACTCACAATAACCAACGAATATATTGGCGAGGACGGGACCAAGAGGAGATCCCATCGCCACACCATCCACTTGCTTGTACATCACATCGTTGAACGAAAATTCGACACCAGTTGTAACTGACAGCATCAAAATTAATGACGAAACGCCGCTTCCGATACCCATGGAGTATCAACATCATCGTTACGGTACAATACATCCATACAGATGTCAACAATCTCATCAATAGGAACATTCGTAAAGAGACTTACAACATCGAAGGAACACATGTGTGCATTGAGAGGGACCGGACTATCACGAAGCCTTGCAACAAAGTCGAAGCTATCCTTCACAGTGCGTTTGCAATAGTAATCTTGAACAGGCTGTAGGTAGATGCACAGCCATTTCGAGATAGAGTATTGAGGGGAGGCGGTCATGGATACTATTGGTCTAACAGGGCATGTAGGTTTATGGATTTTAGGAAGGCCATAGAGTCTAGGACGAAGGGTACCAGTCGGTTTGATGCGATCGAATTCATGTTTTGATATTTGTTCTTCATTCTTTAGCTTCTTAAGATAGGTTACAAGATCCTTTTCTACTTTTTCAGTTCGATCACAGGTCTTGACCGGACCAAGTGTACGGAACTTTGATGTGTCATTTAGGATAACGGACATCTTCTCGATGTAGTCAGTTTTATTCTTTAAAACAGTTGCACGACCCTTATCAGGGCGCGTGACAATAATGTCTTTGTTATTCCGTAGCTCATGCAGGGCTTTGAGATGTTCGCGTTTCAATGAAAACGTTCTTCTATCCGGTAATGCATCAGCGTGTTCCTCGGCCTCTGCCCGGATCTTTGCGGCGCAAATGGACTGTTGTGACTCGGACACCGGTCTGAAGCGTAATAACTTGCGGTAAAAGAGCTCAAACTCGGTCATGATTACTTCCTTCTTGTTTGATTTTGGCGGAATCCCGAAATCGGTTCCACGACAGAGGAGCTCTTTCTGAAGAGTGGTCAACTCTAGTGATGTCATGTTAATTATGGTGGTATCAGGATCGATGGTGACATGTCCATATCTTTTCTGTCTTAGCCAATTGTAGGTCTTGTCATGTTTTGTGATTAGATGGATACGTTGTTTCTGGTCATTTTCCGAAAGGAGCATAGAGAATCTCAAGAAGTCGTGAGAGGAGAAAAAGCAGCGTGCACGATCATACAAATACCTAAACCGCGATGTTGAGCTTGGCAGCTCTTTGGAGGTGCGTGCGGAACCGCCATTGGTGCAGCCCTCGGGTGTGCCTAAGTCTGTGCCTCTGGGTGCTTTGCATGGGGCTGTGCCTCGAGTGGTGACAGCACCTCTGCCTCCCCCTGACCCTCCTCCTTCGAGGTCTGTGTTGGTGGGGAGCACCCGCGGCGGTCGATTTGTCCCACCGGAACCAGAGCTGGATTCAACAGAAAGACCAACAACCATGGCTGCAACAACAACACCAGCTTCACATCCAACAACAACACCAGGTTCACATCCAACAACAACAACAACTAATCCACAAAACAAAGCAGCAAATGACAGACCACGGAGATCTACAGCAGATTACAACCGGACCTATGAATTCACGGTAAAAATACAAAGGAAACAATCGGAAAGGACGACGACTGACGTGAAGGCAACGGCATTCACGGTTGGTGTGGGTGGTGAAGGTGAGACGCAGGACGATGGAAGTGAGGAGGAGAGTCAAACCGCGGTGGATGACGGAGCAGGTTCTGATTCGGACAGTGAGGGAGAGGGTGAGCTGAGTGGGGGTGAGAGTGAGTGTGAGGGTGTGCGCGTGAGTCGAGATTGTGTGCGTCCGTCTCGTAATAACAAGTCTTCAGTATACAATCATTTGGTACATTTATTTATGGCTCAACATCCGAGTTTCAAATTATTATTATTATTATTATTTTAACTGGTTTTGAGGGAAAGAGATAAACGGGAAAAGTCTGAAGAAAAAATTGACTGTCACCACCAGGACTCGAACCAGGGACCCTCGCTTGTAGCCAGCGATGCTCTAACCACTGAGCTATGGTGTAGTCGTCATCCAAGCAGAGACCGTTCAATTTATTATTATTATTATTATTATCCGGGGCAGAGAAACAGCCAGAAGAAAAGCAAATTTTACACATTTGTTAAAAAATGCCCAAGAAAAAGGCAAATCACCTCGTAGTCTCGTACAGTCCGCGAACAGAGAGAGAGAGCTAACAACATCGTAGGAGACGCGTTGGGAATCGTTCACGCATACCAGGAAAACGCAGGGGACCAGGAATGGATCCTGTTGAACATCTATAAAGGTACCTATCGAGCTGCCGTTAGGTAATCATCCTCCAAAAGCGCTTAATTAAGCGGGCCTTGCTGGGTCGCAAGCGTACAAACAGGCTCCATATCGAGCTAGTGGGAACTGTTGACGGTGTCGGGCGAAGATGCACGCAACGACGGCGCGGCGATAAGTACCTTTGGTTTCGGAGGGTGCACGGTGGATTATTATTATTATTATTATTATTATTATGAACAAAATATCGTACTTCGAACTAGTTTTCGCACAACACTCCTCATGAAGCTACGTTGTACTAATGAAAAACAATCCAGAAAGATACTAATAAAGAGAAATGGAGTGAGAAGAAACAACACCTATGAAAATGATAATCCTAGCACTAAGGTAATAACAAAAGGTAATTATTATTATTATCAAATTTTTGATAGGGCAATCCCCACAGGCCTAAGGCCTTCTTACAGGGTACCCTAGAAATGAAAGTACTGAATTACGGAATAGATAGATGACAGTCCTTCTCGTCTATTTCTTTGCCTGCTGCTAAAACTAGATATGGCATGTTCTCTGTTTCTTTCCTTGGCGCTGATCGGTGGAATTCTCTGCCTATGTTGTGTCGCCAAGCTGATCAACCATCCGCTTTCATTTCGCTCTGCAAAGAGCACTTAGGGTTCCCTGAAAAAAGACGGCAACGTCTGTAGGGATTTCCCTAACAAAATAATAAATACTACTGCTACTACTACTACTACCCTGGTGACATCTTTCGGAGGTCATAGAATGATGGCTGGAAGTAGGCACCGGAGGACTATGCTCGAAAAGGTGGCAGATTCTGCTCGAAAAGCAGTGAAATTGGCAGAACCATACAAGCCTTATAATAATAATACTTCAAAAAAAAATAATGATAACTATTATCAATGGAATTCGTGACTAAAGAGAATGATGAAACTACAGTAGGATTTATACACTTGCAGTGGAACAGCGAGGATACAAGCATAGTAAGAAAAATAGCACAAACCTAGGAACAATTTGCACAGGTAATAAACTATAGGTGAGGTGAGAAATGATAGGAAATTCAGCAAGTGCAGTGTGACAATGGACATGCATGTGCAAGTGTGTGTGAGTGCGAATTTACTGGAATAGCGTAAGTGCGGTGACATTTTCTTTTTGTTTACAAAGATTTGGATCACGAATGATTTTTCTTACTATGCTTGTATCCTCGCTGTTCCACTGCAAGTGTATAAATCCTATTGTAGTTTCATCATTCTCAATAATGATAACAATAATAATAACTTTATTAGGATGACCCAAAGTGTTATGGCGGGCAATTCCTCGAATTCTGCTCCATTTCTTTATCCACATACCAAACATGCATGAAACCTACCAAAAAAAGAAAAAGTGCCGAATTCTGCCCATTTTTCTGCCGGCATAATTCGCCGCGCCGGTGCCTAGCTAGCTGGAAGCCTCGATCGGGCTCAGTTTCTCCTGAAAATTTTGAAATTTATGACCACTGCCCAAGACTTTGGTGGTCGTACCTTGCAATCTTCGCTCTCCTAGAACTACTAGCACTCTACTAGTACTAATAATAGTCAGTCTCGAAATTTCTTCCGGAAAGTGGCTTTCTTCAGAACGCTGTGGTGTAGCAATGAGAAGTAGTGCCCCCGGCTAAAGGGAAGTACTCCTGCTTTTCCGATTTCGAAGAAAACTGCCCACGAAAAACAACGCTTCATTAGCAACTACGATGCAAAACCACCAAGGGATGATCTAGTAACCGTGCTTCACGCCGGTGGCACGCCTATTCTGTTAGATCTCAAACAGTCGGGACTTCCTGGGCCGAAGTAGATCTACATGACTGTAGTGATGTAAAATAAATAAATAAACAACAACAACATAGATTTCTCGTTTTTGGTAGGAATCGGAGAATCCTCTCTCCGGTGAGAAGGCAGTATTGCCTGTGCCCTGAGCGAATTGAAAACCACTTTGTGTACGTGCTCTTCATTTCTTTTCTTTTTTCTCTTCTTCCGTGGTTGGTCTCACCCTCTCCTCAATTCAATTGGCTGTCTTGACATGCCACGAGGTGCAGAAATAAATAAATAAATAAATAAAAGAATACAACAACAACAACAACAACAACAACAACATGCTCAGCTAGCTCTGACTACGATCGATCTGAGTGGCCGGCAGTGCATGACTAAGTCTTAAGTTATGCTGTCTGCACTGCATGCTCCTCACTTGCGCGTACAAACATGCTCATAGAGTTTCGGGCCTTCGGCACTACATCCGCCAAAGGCAAAACGTTTGGGGGAGAGGGGGGGGGGGGGGGGCTGGCGCCCCCTTTGCGCCCCGCTTCCAACGCCACTGTCTATAAGGCGCCTGTATGAGTCTTTTTGGAAGCGTCGCCCTATCAAGCAGCGCTTTTGGATAGCGCTTCTTCCCTTTTCGCCCAGCTTGCGGGGTTCAAGCGACGCGAGGGCCCCGATAAGCTCTGCTCATGTCGGCCTGCCTGGCAGGATCCCCAAAATGCCAAATACGGTCGGGCCCCTGGTCTTCCTCCGCCACGATGCTCCACCAGTACTGCAGTGCACCCCCTAGTTGTCCTAGTAATCGGAGGAATAAAGACTTTGGAGCGAGGCGACACGAGGTTGCTTATTATTTCCTGACGGTGGTCGCGGTGGTTGCGTGGTTTGGGGTTCCTCGCTTCTATTGCCGTTCGACTGCGCTGCTTTCAGCCTCGCGTTCTGGTCACTCAACGTCTTTCTAGTGTACGACCGCGCCCCCTGTCAACTGTCCAACCGGCAACAGCACCTGATTGCAATCAACAACACGCTGGTTTATCAGGCTCGACGGAGACAAGACCTCGGTGAGTTACCAATGTCTTTAAATTTGTCAGCAACTCCGTATTTCTAGCAGTGCCTGTGTCATCGTGCTTCCCTTTTGTCCAACTCTCCTTTCTTTTTGCCTACTGTTATAGTGTGCAGACATGCACCGTGTTGAATTGCGTAGTCTATTATAACAACGCGGAACACACAATGCCGAACGTGTTCCGTGCATGCGTGCATTTGCAGGCCTTACAATTGGTGTTTTTTTGTTGCACTCCTGGCTCTTGTTGGTAACTGAATGGCGGTTGGAAGTCGCTGAACATTGCCTTTGTGTCATTTCATAACAATAATAATAATAATAATAATAATAATAATGAGTTTGCTCCCACACTGGAGCTCGCGCTATTCCGCCGACGACTTGACACTTGACTGACTCACGACTGCCATCCAGAGAACACGAGAAGTCCATCAAACCTTCGACTCGGCAAACCTGCAAGAAAGCACCACTCCCTGCTCAATACACAGTGTTTCGGGGAATTCACCCCTCATCAGTTGAGCTTGAGTAGGCTGAGGAAGATTGTGCCGGGAGTGGTGCTTTCTTGCAGGTTTGCCGAGTCGAAGGTTTGATGGGCTTCTCGTGTTCTCTGGATGGCAGGCGTGAGTCAGGCAAGTGTCAAGTCATCGGCGGAATAGCGCGAACTCCAGTGTGGGAGCAAACCCATTCCTAAACAAAACCATCGCCGAAGTCGCAACCTCTATTTCGTATTATTTAATAATAATAATAATAATAATAATAATAACAACAAATTGAATGTATCGTATGCCTTAGGTTTAGGGAAGACGAGCTGGATTCAAGCAGAATCCCAAAATAATAGGTATTATATTATAGATCAGCATCGTAACAGATTGAACGTTTCCCGTGTCAGTAATGCTTCAACCGTCCAGCAAGAAATCTATCGTCTGTCTCCTGGCATTTCAGCGTGTCGTGTGTGTGTGTGTGTGTGTGTGTGTGTGTGTGTGTGTGTGTGTGTGTGTAGATTGTTTTGTTCATTTTCATTAGTCTGAGGGGTAGGTACAATCGGGTTGAAAGTCCGAAGAAAAAAATTGACTGTCACCACCACTCGACCAGGACTCGAAGGAGATTGCAGTTTATTTTCATTGTGTTGTCTTGACTTCTGTTCATTTCTACTGAGAGCTGTGAGGCATGCCGTAACACTCCTCTGCCACGCCAAACTTCATTCGTATGATTCAACTGATTCGAAAGTTCCCGATCTAGCTAGATGTTCTCTTCGTGCTCCTTTCCAGAACATTGTGGCACGCCGCAAAATTGTAGCGTTCGCATTGTGGGGTATCTCAGAATAGGAGTAATCGATGTCCCGTCACTGTAATTTTGTCTGTCATACAGTGACTAGTCTCGAAGAGATTGTTTGAAGTCTTTTACATGAGTATTTGCCCGTACAGGAACTAATTCTTTGAGTAAAACCTACTAGCATCACGGATAAACGAGCGTCTGTCATGCAAACTCCTTGTGTCGCTTGAATCTGTGCGTGTCCTTGTGTCGTGGCCCACTCCGTTTATGCAGAAAAGGGGGCGGGCGGTCCGCATGCTAGCTATAAATATAGGGTACCCTGTAAGAAGGCCTTAGGCCTGTGGGGATTGCCCTATCAAAATTTTGATAATAATAATAATAATAATGCTACAGGGGACGAGCGTCTGTCATGTAAACTCCTCGTGTCGCTTGAATCTGTGCGTGTTCTGTGTCGTGACCCACTCCGTTTATGACGCTCGGTGACGCCAGAAAAGGACCTGTCATGTAAACTCCTCGTATCGCTTGAATCTGTGCGTGTCTGTGTGTAGTGCCCCACTCCCTTTATGGCGCTCGGTGACGCCAGAAAAGGACCTGGCTGGGCGCGGTCCGCATGCTAGCTATATGCTACAGGGGACGAGCGTCTGTAATGTAAACTCCTCGTGTCGCTTGAATCTGTGCGTGTCCGTGTGGAAGTTGCTGAAGAAAATCCCTTTTGTGTGTAGTTTCTTGGATGACTGGTGGCCATACAATGTAAGTTGCAGGGAATTTATGACAGTTGGGGGGGGGGGGGGGGGGATTGTGAGTAGATTGGCCACTGAACGGGGTTTCCTACCAGAACTTGAAGCTGTCTTGTGATTATCACAAAGACGAATGTGGAGAGATCTAGAGAGTGGAAAGGAATTTTTTTTAAAGTGTGGGCACTTGCAAAGAAAAAGGGGAAGAACAGCATGTGAATGAGCATATGATGAGAAAAGGTTGACATCTCTATTTTATTTTGTTTCACGGTCCAATGGCAGAAGCCAATGCAAAGGAGGGGACCCAGAAATGGCAAGAGAAAGAAAGAAAAGACAGAAAGAAAGGAAGAAAAACAAGAAGGAAGAAAGAACATAATGACGTGGAGATAGAGGTTGAATAGTTGGAATATGTAGGATGTCTTTTCAGACTTGAAGGGGTTAAGTCCTTCGGAATCTCACAGCCTAGAATTCCCCTCTAGTTGGCCTGACCTAGCACATCTCAACTCTCACGTCCATTGAAAGTAGACTTTCATGACCAATAATACTCATAAAAAGGACACACTTCAGGCTCATTACAAACATCTTGAAAATTTTTGTCTTCACAAGTATACTTTATTCCCGTAGCTATGCAGAAGACGTTACTTCAGTAACGTCTGGCGCTAGCCAGGGTCCACACAGCTTTAATTATTTTGGTGTTTGTTTGTTTGTTTGTGTCACGCCTGGCGCTATCCCGTATCTGTCCCGTACCGTACCGTACAATCAAACACAGCTAGCTGGCCACATGCAGCTGGCCACATGCAGCTGGCCGGAATATTCAAATAGGGCTTTCAAACGCAAGATCATAACGTGAAGCAACTTGGAAGAATGAGTATGAATGCGAAGTGTATGAGGGAATGCATGTAGGGCGATAGTGCGGGTTCGAATCCCAGGTTATGCCTGAAAAAAAAGGAGAATTGAAAAATTTATAACATCCCTATGCTTTTTTTGCCTATGTCATCAATGCGGTAGACGGTGTCGTATTACCTCGACCGTACCTGTCCCGTACCGTACCGGACCATCAAAGACGGCTGGCCACAATGCATATTCAAATAGGGCTTTCAAATGAAAGATCATAACGTGAAGCAACTTGGAAGAATTAGTATGTATGTATGCGAAGTGTATCGGGGGATGCATGCAGGGCGATAGCGTAGGGCCCTGAGCTTCCAAGCTCTCTCGTTTCACCTGACAAGTAGGCTTGAAAGTATACCTGTGAAGACAAAAACTTTCAAGATGTTTGTAATGAGCCTGAAGTGTGTCCTTTTAATGAGTATTATCGCATTTTTGTCTCAGAGGAAACTGTTCATGACCAATGTTGATGATCTAAGGAGAGATTCCTAGACTCATCGTTTTCTTCACTCCCCATAATCCAGGATAAATATTTATTAAATAATCTTGTTCTTAATCTTTTCTCCCTTTCCATCGTCATCATAACATTGGGCATGATTGCCCGTTTGACTTGCGATGTAAAATAAAAGCAATATAGATACAAGATACAAGTAGCACTCGCCCATACACACTATATCACTGCATTTCACGATTTCACACATTCTTTTAAGGAATACAACCATTGATAATCTCGAGGAGGAATATAAATTTTCAATGCTGGAGTTCCAAGTGGGAGTAAAGTGGCCAATGGAATGAGGTTTCAAAATGAGCTGCATGGAGGGGAAATACAATTCCCACATGAACTAAGGCAGGAAGGGGGTCAACAAACTGTGGGAATGCCCTATTCAAAATTTAATAATTTTTTAATAATATTAAATAACAAAAAAAAACATAACTCACCGTAATAGCATAGCAGGTGGCAATCTACTACACTAAAAAATTAAATAAATAAATGAAATTTAAAAAAATAATACACCATGCAGAGCCTTAGATCTTCACATGGCAGGCGCTAAGTGCTGTGTCACTGTAAGGAGGTGGCATGTACACGTTATGTATGTGTTTGGGGCTATCATGCTCTTAATGCTCGCTGTGGTGTAGGGGTAAGCGGATTTAATGATAGCTGGCATCGACCTCGGTCTTACCGGGGGGCCGGGACGGCATGCAAGCTATCATTAACTCTCGTGCGTCAGCAGTACATGGCATTGCGATGGCATCACTATCTGCGAAGCTCGAAGGAGCAAAAGCTGGAGTCCAAAAGTCCGTGCGCTTATTACACGAGGACATACGTGCACTGTTGAGGGGAAGGTGCATGTACCTAGGATTGTATTAATGGCGGGCCTGATCGCACACTTGTTTTGAAGATGTTCACCTCTGTTGAGCCATGGAGATGCGACTTACAATCGAGTGTGACCTCCTTCTCATATGAATGTCTTGATACAATTTGGTTCAGACCTAAAAATGGGTTGTGACTTACAATTAAGTGCGACTTATATGACTGCCCTATTCAAAATTTAATAATAATAATCGGGGAAATATGGTATAATTATTACGGTTACAACACGCCTACCTGTTGAAAATTCATTATTTCTTTATTTTTTTGGCAGTGAAAATGTGCAGTCGTAGCAATGTAAATGATAGATGTACTACTAATTTCCAAAACGTTTTCGCGTGACACACGTCAGTGGAAAGTCGTCACTAAATTAAAACGTTTTGGAAATTAGTGCATTTATCTTTTACATTGTTATGACTGCACAATTTGTTTCATTCTTTGCCATGTTATGCTTATTTTCGCCTCAACGGTTGTTCTTTTTTTGTCCTCTTTCAGACATCCTTGAAGCATTCCGTGTTGTGACGACCAGTGGATTCTCAACTTGATTTACGCCTGGACCCATATTCGCTCCAGCGGTAACCAATTGTAAGTCTAATATGCATGGCATTATACTTGTTTATAATTTTATCTTATAGAGAACACTTGAAAATGTATTCTGCTCCCACGTACTCACACCCAGGCACATATACACACACACACACACACACACTCACACACACACACACACACACACACACACACACACACACACACACACACACACACACACACACACGTGCACACACACATGCACACACACACACACACACACACACACACACATGCACACACACGTGCGTATCTTGTTTCAAACCTATGGTCTACTGACATATTTTTGGCGACAAGACGTTGAATATTTTTATTCCTTGCTTCATCATTCTCCGTATGCATCCAGATTCTCCTCTTTTCCCGGTCGTGAGCTGGTCTCAAGTTTTGTCGGCGTGCAAGCAGCCAGATAGTTACCTTCCCTCTCAGCGCGTCCGGTATGGCCATAGATAGTTGTTGTTGTTGTTGCTGTAATTTTTGTAATTTTTATTGTTAAAGGATTCCCCAAAGGCTTTCGCCTATCGAGGGGGTTTCCAAACTTTCCATCAGACCAAATCTGCAAAAGAAGTAATGAGCAATAGGTGAGCAAAGAAAGAGAAAAAGACATACCGTATTTCCTCGATTAATAGACCCGGTCTTTTGTTTTTTGAAGAGGGTTGGACCCCGGGTCTCTTATTTGGGCATGGTCCACTATATTTTCATCGGCACATCGCTGGAAATGGTGGTTTTTTAAACACGTCATAATATAGAACTTAATGAAAGAAATCACTAGCCACTACAAAAATTGTAGTTACGCAACCTAAAATCGGGTCCTTTTTGATCCACCAAGTGCTTTCTTAGTGCGCATGTGCAAAGCGATGAACTCAAATAAGAGACCGGGTCTCTTATTCGGGCATGGTCTACTATTTTTCCGTGAGGCCTCTAGGATGGTCTACTATTTGAGCATGGTCTATTATTCGAGCATGGTCCATTAATCGAGGAAATACGGTAGTCTAGGGCAGAGCTCTGCGCTTGAGCATATGATTGTAAGCTTGCAGAACTGGGATAATACATGTAAATGATAAAAAATGTGCCAGAGAAAAGCTTCTAAAGAATATGATGTGACACTACATATTCAACGGAATTCCTTTGTTGTTGTTGTTGTTGTTGTTGTTGTTGTTGTTGTTGTTGTTGTTGTTGTTGTTGTTGTTGTTGTTGTTGTTGTTGTTGTTGTTGTTGTTGTTGTTGTTGTTGTTGTTGTTGTTGTTGTTGTTGTTGTTGTTTATTTTTAGGGGTCAAAGGGGTGTGCCGGGTACCCGACCGTTAATCTCAGGTACCGTTAGTAAAAGGGTACCCGTTTGGATTTTGATGAACCAGTCAGTACGGAGCAACACTGCTGGGATCGTGTATTCCAGGGGGAGTCAATTATTTACAACTCCACGCTGGATGTCTGCATTGTTGCATTTTCGCACCTAGTAGATCTACTCCTGCGACTATCAGACACCAATCGATTTACAAATCACAATGTGATTTCAAAATGCAACCCGAGAACAGATGAATTAAAATCTTGATTTATGTGAAAATTGGGCAAAAAATTAAACATGGCTGCTAAAGGGTACCCGTTAACCCGTCCGTTTAGAAAAGTACCCATTCGTTAGTTAGAGGTACACCCGTTTGACTCCTATTTATTTTACTTCGCAGAGTTCTTGTAGTATTTGTGCCGCAGTCAATAAGACGAGCTGAATCGACATTTGTGTAAGCGTTACTCATGTCCATGCAGTGTAGAATGTGATTTCTTCCTACGTTCATCGTTCTAGTGCACATTGTCTCCACCATTTTACACTGCATGAATAAAGTATACACAAATGTCGATTCAGCTCGTCTTATTGATTGTGGTACTAAAATTGCTGTCTCCTCGCTGTAGTATTTGAACTATTTCAAAATTCGCAGTTGTTTTTGGCAAAGTGATCATGTATTACGTTCAGTGAGCAAAAGAAGGATAGCGTGGTAGCTAGTATGCTCATACCTTGTTTATCCGGGCGGTCAGGGACCGAGCACTGGCCGTAACTTTGAAATGTCCGCAACTCCAAATCACATACATTTTGATGGGGGGAAGGTCCAGATATGGCATGTGACGTCACTGTTTCTACAAAACGGTGACAAAAGAGTAGTAATATTTCCACCTGCAACGGGTGGCCGGTAGATCGAAGGGCCCACTACTTTGGGTTCATGAGAACCGAGTGATGAGTGCAGATGCGCAGGTCCCCATTACCGTAAAGTACCGCCAGAGCGCCCCGCCATCTCGTCCTTTCGTGGCCGCTTTGTGGAGGTGGATTCCTGTCTGTAAGTCATACGACACGGACCTTGTACAAACATTGCACATTGTGCAGTCAATCCGTACCCAGTTTACCTTCGAGCTCCACATAAAAGCATACCAAGTGTGACTTTAGTACACGAAGGTTCTCACATCCTACAAACTTAGTAGCATTCTGCCGTACGATTTTCTTCCCTTGGCTGTAAAATCAAGGTGGGGCGCTCTGGCGAGACGGGGCGCTCTGGCGGTACTTTACGGAACTAGCGTAGTCTCTAATACTAGCGCACTGGAGTGCATGACTATGCAGTCTAACCAAGACAAGACATAGCAAAGTTGCACACCAACCCACTTGGGTTGCTCAGAAATATCAAAGATTAAATAACGATGGGGGAGGGGGGGGGGGGAGCTTTGTAGTCGAGGGTTGGAGAAAAAAGAGCGCCAAATTCCTGCAGTATTCATTCACTCGCTTGACAATTTGATGGGCGAGTTGACTACAATGACAAGTCAATCACAAATCACATGGCGTGCTTTTCGCCGTGCAGGTTGTCGCAGCTCGTCAGGAATGACGAATTTCACTCATATAATGAGCAAACATTTTATATGCAGAAAAGAACTACTCCCGAATACACCTGTGCATGATATCTGTCCTAATTTAGTAAAACCTGACCGAATTTAGTAAAACCTGACCGAATTTCTTGCTCCCATATCCTGGACTGTTCTAGATCCAAATATGGCAATGAAGAATTGCACGAGTCGCAGTGTATACGCGTGTGCTTTTGTATGTATGTAGGGAGTCGTACAAGCCCGGGTTTGTGTGACTCTCCGTCACAGATCTACTCACACGATCAGCAATGTACATGTACGTGAACTGTGCCAAAAAAAATGACTTCGGCTCGATTTTGGTGCGGGAGGGCCCAGGAATCTCTATTTTTTTGTCTCGCTTTTTATGCATGAGGGCGCATGTCCATCACACTCTCAACCCTATAAACATCAAGATGGACTTTGTTTGCTGCTTTTGTGTCGTGTTCCCGTTTTGCATTCCTCTGTAGGTAGTGTAGTGTGTGTGTCACCCGGTATCCCAGGTTAGCCATGTCTGTCACTGCAACCATGCATCCTCAGGCAGTAAACCGCTTCAACAACAACAACAACAACTCTCTTGTTGGTAGCAGCACTCCTGACTGTGACTTGCCATTGTCCAAGGAGAATCCTCTTCAGTGCCCACACTGCGGCACCAAGCTGGCCAACCAGGCACGCTTGCTCAAGCACATGCAGCGTCACCGCGTACGCAGCGACGTCAAGTGTCTGGAATGCAGCGCCGTGTTTGTGGATGACGACTGCCTGCGTGACCACATGCGCAGTGAGCACATCCATTACAGCTCATCCTCTCCATCCACCAGCAGCAGCTCGGAGAGTGACTACGACGCTTCTTTCAAGCAGAGAGTAGCGCACCGCAGAGCACGACGATTCCGTTCAGCTTCTCGCAGCAGCAACATGCTCCGACTCAACATCACGGCTAAACCCATCCATGCTGCGATGACCACCCCTCCTCTCACTCCGGACAATGAGGCCGTTCGCCAATGGCCTGAGCCTCCTCTCACTCCGGAAAATGAAGAAGACAGGTCCAGGTTTGGCCAGTGGCCGACCGCTCCGCCCATGAATGAAGATACGACCCAGGTCAGTGAACCACCGCAGAACAAGCGGCGAAAGCACTCGTCCAACAGTGACACTTCTCTGAGCGCCGCAGAGAAGCAGTCAGACGAAGAAACCATCCCACCTCCACCAGCGCAGACAATGAGCATTCTCGAGCAGCTGCTGCGAAGAAAGACAGTGCTCCCTGTTTTAACCAGTACAGTAACCCCGATTGTGACGCCGTGTGAGTATAGCGTGCAGGCAATGCCCTGCAACACTCCCTACCAGCCGAATGTGTACCAGCGGCCGACGACCATCTTCCTCGCACCACAATACCAAGCACAGTTCTCTCAAGCACTCTCTCCGGACAATGTACAACGCCAGCAGCAGCAGCAGCACTACCAGCCAGCGCAGCCATATCACTTCACGAGCCCGTCTCATCCCCACAAGGCGACGCCGATGGAGCTGATCGCGCAGTCGTTCACCAACCAAATAAGTCAGGGTTCACTGGAAAAGCGGCAAAGCTTTCAGATGATGGAGAGGAACTTGGTGTGTGAACACTGCGACAAGCGCTTCCTCTACAAGTGCAACCTTGCTCGCCATCTCAGCGCCATCCACAATGAGCGCACGGTGAAGAGCGAGAAACCATCCGCTGGCCGTTCGCCACGCTCTCCGTTCAAAGTTGGTCCGGCAAGAGAAGCTGTTGTGACCGAGAAGAAGGAGATCGTCTTCTACAAGTGTGACGTGTGCAACCGCTCGTTCACTCAGAAGTCATCGTTGGTTCTGCACCAGCAAGTGCACAAGGCCACTGAGACATCCTACAACTGCTCGCTCTGCCCCAAGATGCGCTTCAGCTCGCGTGCCCGCCTCGAAGCGCACTTTGCACGCCACACAAGTGCCAACGCCGCTGCAACCTCCGGTAAACGTACCTCTGCACCGCAGAGTGACGATACAGAGCAGGCTCTATCCTCACCCAGCGAGTGCAGCAGCAGCAGCATCAACAGCAGCAGCTCTGATTTGTCGCCGCTACCAACCAGGTCCTGTGCCGACGCTACTCCAGTCTCAAGTCCTGAGTTCCCATCTGTGTCCGTACAGCGAATCCAAACGGGCAGCATGACGGCTTCACAGGGATACCGCATAGAATCCGATTCCTGCGATGAATTGCACGACCCTTATCGTTTGGTCATTGTTGACTAAGCTCGGTCATGAATTTCTCGTGCATGACACACATTCTCTTCTCTTCATCTGGTCTTGCCATGGCAATGAATTTAGAGATGTGGAGAGTTCAGTAATATAATATAATTTACTGCCTCTACCTGGATGCCTACATCGAGTAACCAGGTCAAACTAGCCAACTTGAAATAGATCTCAACAGTACGCTTATCCTCCACTTCTCCCAATAATGACGGTGAGTGGATAGTTCCGCCGATCCAGACTACTGGGGAAATAGCAATTCCTTTCAGTGGTGGCTGTCATTGCATGTACGCATACACTTACAGCTCTGAGTCTTATGGGCACTCTATACTTCTCTCCCTTTCCATCTCCCTCTCCCCATCTCTCCCGGTATGTCCGTCTGTCTGCCTGTGGGCCTGTCTGTCTGTCTGTCTCTATCTATCTATCTATCTATCTATCTATCTATCTATCTATCTATCTATCTATCTATCTATCTATCTATCTATCTATCTATCTATCTATTTATCTGTCTGTCTGTCTGTCTGTCTGTCTGTCTGTCTGTCTGTCTGTCTGTCTGTCTGTCTGTCTGTCTGTCGGTCTGTCTGTCTGTCTGTCTGTCTGTCTGTCTGTCTGTCTGTCTGTCTGTCTCTATTTTCTTTCTCTATTCTCTCTCTCTCTCTCTCTCTCTCTCTCTCTCTCTCTCTCTCTCTTTCTCTCTCTCTTTTTTTGTTTGTTTCCCTCTCGACCCCCGCCCCGCTCCCCTCTCTGTCACTCATACTCACACAAAGTCACATAAACATGATCTGGCACTTTTCATGTTTTAATTGTGTTAATTAAACACTGCCGATAATGAGTAACTCTTAACACATGTTTCTAATACTTGAGTGTGTTAATTTTTATAGTCATACAACCCAATCGCCTTTTCTTTTTGCGGCAGCCAAATATTGTCAGCGTCCTTTCTTCTAACTAACTTCCCCCTTTTCTCGGCCCCGACAAGGAAACGCAATAAATAGGGAAGGTGTTGTCACTGATTCCAGTGTACATCCCTTCAGCGATAACAATCTTCCAACTCAACCGAGATAATACCCCCCCCCTTTTTTTCTTTGAATTAATAGTGATTCCCTTCCGAACATGGTCACGCTTCGGGCCTGTTAAAAACCAAACCTAATTATTGCTTTTTTTTCTGCACATGCTAATCCTAGCGCTCTTGACCAAGAGCAGAATGCGCTTTGTCCATTGGCTGGAGCTTTACTTTTATGACCTTTCCATCCATCGATGCTTTCGCGAAACATCAACTGTACTTTTCGACGATTAAATCTAGTGCTAAGTTTCCACCACGAGATAGCCTGTAATACGCACTCACGAACTCCTGCAGCCCGTTTCGCGGCTGCCATTATGCCTACCGGTTAGATTCTATTATGTTGTCCGTGTTGCCCATATTTACGAATTGCAAATATTCTCCCCCTCCTTACGTCGGCTAATGAGTGTTCTGTTGCTGTCTGTAGCGCCGAATAACACCTCGTCCTTAAGTTATCCAAAATGATCTTGTCATTACTCTCAGTTGTTTTTTGTCTGACAGGCTTTATGCCGCTATAACGATCCATTTGCGTGCAATGGAAACTTTCCTCATCCCTGTCACACACAATTGTCTTGGCTGTTGCTGATTTTATTGCCAATGTGCTGTCAAGTGGAGGGAAAACTTATTTTCTTTTTCAAATCCGTTCACCTGCTTAATAGTTAAGTCATACTATTCCTTTGCTGCAATAGTTAGCTTTGCTTCATGGATGATTTACTTGAGTCAATGAGCATATTGATCGGATTTTCCCATCTCCTCTTTGTATGGTAGTGGTGCTCTCCGTCTGCTCCGCTGTTTTCGGGAGTGTGTGTGTGTGTGAATGTGTGTATGCGTGTGCATGTGTGTGTGTGTGTATTGTGTACACGTGTGTTCGTGCGTACATATGTGCATGTGTGTGTGTGTGTGTGTGTGTGTGTGTGTGTATGAGTGTGCGTGTGTGTGTATGTGTACACGTGTGTTCGTGCATACATTATGTACATGAGTGCATGTGTGTGTGGGTGTGTGTGTGGGGGGGGGGTTCTTCTGCTTAAAGATGTAATGTTGTACCTACCACCTGGTTTCAGGGCTCAAATTTGAAGTATACATACCTGTTAATCTGTCTGATGAGTGTTTTTTGAAACACGAAACTCGGAGTCACGAGAAGGATTTTTGGTCTCTGTTGTTCTGCCCTGTGTCAGGCACATAGCACCGCCGTTGGCGGTGGTCCGGCCAAGGAGGGGGGGGGGGGGTCCGGGGGGATGTCCCCCCGTAATTCTTTTGAAATTAGGTTGCAAAATCCTGCATTCTGGGCACTTTTGGCACTGTTTTACTATGGTGGTCGTGGTCGGGCGAAAAAGTGGTCCGGCCAAAGCCGGAGCGGCTGCTACGCCCCTGTGTGTACCTGTTAACCATGGACTACTTCTGGCTGGATTAACTCTTATGTAATCACTATGGTAGTGCTAGTGAAACTTATATCAGATCCACTCTGATTTACTCAGAATAGTACTAGTAGCGAGTATTACCTTCACTGGGGGCAGGGGTAAATGCAGTTGGATCCCCGGACGGATACCTTGATGCCATCATTCCTTTTTCTGCACCTTGTCCTCACACCCTTACTGTGTGTGGTGAGCCCGGGCCATAAGTGGGATCATTTCCACGTCCACGATTTTAGGGGTGTCGGCCGTTGGGCGGTTCAATAGCCAATTGAGTCATCTTTCCAAGATTCCTTTTGAGTCTCTCGCGAGTCTTGCTAGTCTCGCCTCTCTAGCTCTCCCGGGGAGACCCACGTGACCAGTTTTGGGAGTGAGCAAGTACAAGTGTGTGTGTGTGTGTGTGTGTGTGTGTGTGTGTGTGTGTATGTGCAATTGAGTACATTTGCAAGTGGGCGTGGAAGCGTTCGCGTACTCGCTGCCGCGAAAGCTCATGCAAGTGTTCACGTGCGCATGTGCGTGCATGTGTTCGCACAATGCACTTACATGATTTGGAATCTGCTGATGAGGAAAGCATCTTGAATGGTAAGGCCAGCGTCGCAAAACCACTGCATAAAATCAAATAGCAGCCAGCACATTCTGTACCGTCACATGATTATTGCTATCAAAATCAATTGAATATCCCCCTGTATTCACTGGTGTTGCCAGAATAGAACAACATACAACACTGTTCCTTGAAGTACATTGTATATTGCTGCATTATTACTCATTAGACTTGTTTAGAGCACCCAAAACGCATACTTATTTCTCTCTTTTTTCCGGTCTACTCACGGACGTGCAAGCTCTCTTTCTCATTTTGTATTACGCCACTTGCCCAGCTACAGATGCCCTTTTCTGATCGTTTTGTCAATTTGTCACCCATGGGCAGCTGCTGCATCATGTACTTCGCATCTCGTTCCTACCTAGTCCTCAGTAGGTGGTCTATCCAATTACTGAGCGGCACAACATGGAACTCTCTAACCCGCGATACCCCTCTCTAACAACTCTTTCAGATTATGATCTCACTTCGCTCCATTAGCTATCACCTTCTTCTGTCCTCCAGTCCATCATTGACTCCCTATCTCCCACATTATCTACAACCACAACACACATAAGAACACGGCTGCATGGGACTCAGTTTATCGTATCTGGTAAAATACAAGTCATGGTATCTTATGAATTAATTCGCATTCTGTTCATATTCAGTGTTAAGATTCACACTTGCTTTTCAATACTGTTCCACAGCAAGAAGGCAGCAATGACAGCACCTAGACCTATGCTATGCTGAAGTAACAATAAAGATAACAACGCATATCCTTCTCCTTTTGTTACACGAATTTACATACTACATTTTCCCCTTTGCTAGTTTTGCTCGCGTTCGTGGACTACAATCCGGATCAGAGACCGAATACCTGCCTTTGTGCGAATGTCCAAAGGTCTAACCAATTCTCTATATTTATTTGTTCCGGAGGCTCCTATCGAATCTTCCTTCACAGACCTCGTCCTGCAGTTATTTTGAAGTCAAATAACTTTCTTGGAGACAGGAAACTTATCATGAAAAGAAAAAAACTACACATCACAAGCTACTCTTCACCATCACCATCATCAATAGTAGTAATATAAGGACTCCGAAATTCATGAACTAGTTGTCGGGCATTCTCTTCTATTCTTAAGTAGTAATAATATGACTTTAAAGAGAAAAGGACCTATACGTAAGTTAGTAGCTATGACTAACAGTCCACCAAGGCAACGAAATATACAGTCAGATAGTGCGACAACAAAGCACTCTTACTTTCACTGAACAGTTAGTCATAATTATTAATTTTACAACTAGTAACCAAGAGTACATAGTACTCTTGTAGTAACCTACAAGTCCTTTTCTCTTTACATGATACATGATTGTATTACTATTAGCTCTGCATCCGAGTTTTTCTGGGTGATATTTAGTAGTAACAAGGGTATTATAACCCCCCCCCCCCCCCAGGGGGTATACTGTTGGTAGTAACAAGACAGACATTTTGATACCCCCGCCCCCCCCCCCCCGGGGTTGAGGGTAGACCTGCAGAATAATCTCTCTACATTGTACCACAGGACCATGTTGACTGTGCAAGGTCCACATTATAATTATCACGAGGAGCGTAGATCTACATGAGCCTGCCTGTCAAGGCATCCGAACTGATGCATGACTGTACATCGACATAATAATTACACAAGGCAGAACGACAGAGACCAAAAAGCTTTCTCCTTCCTCCGAGTTTCGTGTTCAAAAACACTCATCCGACGAACCTGTCAACATGTACGTCTACATGACATGAGTCACATTGAGTGTAGATCCACTACAGTAAGTCTTTCATGCTTCACTGCATGCCTTCAGCTTTCACGCTTCAGAGTTCGTCGCACTGAAACGTCTCTCCGGCGTTCTGCGCCTTGTTCCGCGTGTTCTCCCGGAACTGAACGGAACGGAATGACGATGTGCGATTGTGTTTTGTAGTAGGTCGGCAGTAGTTAGTTCTGTGGGAGTCCTGTTCGTGAAAGAAAGAGAAGTACGTCTGTTCCTTGTGTAGACGATATCACAGCCCCATGAGAACGGCTCGCTGAGTATGGTCTATGGGTTTGCGGTGCTATCCGCGAATTATTCCAAGCCACGAAACTGCTTGCGCTGGCACTGCTTGCGCTGGCACTGCCAGCGCCAAGAGGGTCTGGGCATAGCGTGCTACCGGTAAACCATGGTAAACAGTCTCAGGCGGAACCCTTGATGGTTGGTGTCCAAGTCAGCGAAAGTCCGTTTCCAAGAACTCGCAGCGGAGCAAAACCGGAAAGACCACTTCGTAAGGTACAGAAGCACGCCGCCGGCGAGCAAAAATACCGGGTAGATCTACACTATCTGTCCGTCAAGCGAGTGTGCTTAGACGGAGGCGCTAGGCAGGATGCGAAGCAAGCGTATCAACTAGTAGATGATCTACGGTGTGGGTGGAAGCAGTTCCGTAACTCTCATTTTTCGCAACGCTCCGTGTGCAGGTGCAGATCCACGGGCTGCCGCGGTGCATAGCTTGTGCTGTGGGAATCTGTTTCCACTACGTATGCTGTCCTTCGTTGTCCAACACGTACATACAACGGAGCACCTGGCTGAGATGTTTGTTCGGATGCTGAGCCTGAAGTAGGCGACTGGGTGACCCCCACTGTCACACATGCTGAATGGGGGAAGCCAACACTACTGTTGGAAATCAGCCCCCAGTGAGTCACTTCATCACAGCGCTAGGTGACATGGTCAGTCAGCTACGTTCAAGGTAAGACTAAGAGCTAACCGTTGTAGCGATATTCGCTCCAGACAGAGAAATGACGATGCTGATGTACAGTACTTGCAACAGTCGTGGCCAAAGAATTTCCGACCCGCGAGTCAAAAGCGGCACAGCGTTTCCCTTTCCATTACATCATGCATGTTCCCAAAACTGATCCGGGGGCCACAGGGGCCGCATCAGCCTTGGCGCTGCTTTCGGCATGTGGGTTGGATTTCTTTGGCCACGACTGTAGTCTCGTAAATACAGGTACAGTCAAACCTCGTTAGGACGAACACTGATAAGGCGAACTTTCCATTAGTACGAACTAAGGCCAATCCTATGGTTGGCCAGGCATCAATTCAAGTCAAAATTATTCGTTTACGACGAACTTCTGTACAGCGAACTTTCGCGAAGACGAACTATTTTCAAGTGTGATTTGAACAAAGTCAGTGTGGTCATGTACATGTAGTACGAACTTTCGGTCCACGCGCGTGCGCTGGCTGCCTTTTTTTCTTCTTTTTTTTCAATAGTCGAGGTCATATTGTACGTACAGTGCAAATTGTTTTCAAGCGTTTTTTGAACAAAATAATCAGTGCGTTGTACGAACTTTCGACACAGTCGTGATTCATTGCACTGTGTCACTGTACTGTTAGTTATTTTAAACCTGTTTCTGGCTTACCACTAATAACATGCTTCCCGTGTACCACAGCATGCACCTTCACGTAAATACAATCCATCTGATATGCATATACCGTATTTTTCCGGTTGTAAGTCGACCTTCTACGACTAAAAATAGAAGGAGAAAGGGTGGGGGTCGACTTACAACCGGGATTCGACTTATAACCGGGAACTATCAGAAACGTACAAAACATGACCTGCCCTGCATGCATGAGTGCACCATGTGTACACATGTTTGCCAGTTTATTGGCCTTTTTCATGGATTGGGACTTTATACCCTCCAATAAGGAATGTTTACATGATTTGTTGATGTGTTAGTAGCAGGGCGTGGTTGGTAGTGCTTCGTTGGGTGAAAACATTAAAACGCAGAATTGAGACCTCCGGATATGGGGGTCGACCTATAACCGGGGTCGACTTACAACCGGTAAAATACGGTAGATTTTTTGTCAGATCTGGATAAGAAGAACTCCCGATAAGACAAACAAATGTGTTCAGTCCCTTGAAGTTCGTCCTAACGAGGTTTGACTGTACGTCTGATTTGTTCATTATTAGTAGACGCTCTTCACAGCGCGTCAAGAACGTACACTGTATGATTGTATTTACATGCGAGCTCCATGGCGACTGTGTACACTGTCCTTATCTTTGCTGCAGCCATCCGTGACACTAGTTGTGCTGCACCAAGGATTGTCTTTGGCATGACATCATGATCAGTGTTTCAGAGCGCTGATGGCTGCCTGAATCTCAGGTGTCAGTTTCGCCAAGACGGCTCCTCCGTTCGGCCAGCCCTGCGACATTGATTATCGCGACGGGGTCATGGTAGCGGAATATGGTTACCATGGGGACAGAGCTAACTTTCCGATACCTGATATGTACAAGATGATGATAGAAGGCCTGAAGATGTGAGGTGGCTCTCCCGGTCCGGGCAGAGTGCAGGTAATATAATTGTATAATACTTCCTCCGTAAACAAAACATTTCATAATAAGAATAATGTAACTCGGATGGTGAGCCAATTAAATAATTGTGAAAAGAAGAAGGACAAAATGTTACAAGTTATGACTAACTGTCCACCAACGTAACCAGATCTTATACAGTCAGCGAGTGCGACAAAATGGCACAAAACTGACAAGGAGTACTGAGACATTCGGCGACCTGACACCTAGCTCCAACACTTCTCCAAGGCGCAAACCAACAGCCTTCTAACTCGGAAGGCTCAGGTTCGGAAAGGTCCAAGAGGGGAAGGAAAGCGCAACGAAGAAGAGCACGAGCTGCGCATCACGGCAACAAAGAATGCCGAAAGTTACTGGATGATGACGAAACTAGTAAGACTATTGGACATACCGGCCTTACTACAACTCGACGACGCAAAGCAACAGACCACCCAACTTGGGAGGCTCAAGTGTATGTAATAAACATAGAAAGGGGAAGCTAAGCGAAGACGAATTGTGACAAACCGAAACGTCAACATCCTACTGAACTCCACTATCATGTATGATGGACTAGTTACCGTAAAGTCGCGGATAAAAGCCGGGCTTATAGGCACATAAGCCGCTTTCTGCATCAGGCTTTAATGCAAACCAGGCTTGTATGCACCACAGTTGCATAGAAGCCAGGCTTCTACGCGCGACACGCGTAGATCTACCACTGACTACCGATAGGGCGGCAGTTTTACTATGCACTGTACATAGCACATGCACTCTTGACCTACCCTATCCGCGCTTGCATAGAAGCCAGGCTTCTACGCGCGACAGGCTTATATTCATTTGACCCGTTTGATTTTCAGGCTTCTATCCGCGATGAAGGGGAGGGGAGAGGAGGGGGGGGGGGGGAGGAGGGGGGGGGGGGAAGGAGGGGGGAAGGAGGGGTAATTATCAGTTTGATCAGAAGTACAACTGTACTACAGTACTTGGCAGAGAAATCCTACGTCTCCATGGCAACAATGAATGCCTAATGCATCTTGATTATGCACTTTAAAGGGGAAGTTAAGGCAAAAATTAAAATGTTCACCAGTTGTAGTCTTCGGGGTGCTGAGTCGAATGGTCTTGGTCCGAGAAAGCTGAGACGCTCCCTTCCTACTTGAATCCCAATCGAACTCGCGCACTTCCACCGAAACTGGGTGACTGCGCCCTACTAGATGGGGATTTGTATGCAAAATGTCACTAAAAGCGCCATTTCGTTCTTATAAAAGCACGGATGACCGCGATTGGCCCATATGTTGTAGTCTTTTGGACGCTGAGTCGACTGGTTTTGGTCCGAAAAGGCTGCGATGCAGCGTTCCTCCTTTATTCCCAATCGAACATGGTTGAACAAGTGGTCACGTGCTCCTGGGTGCCCAAATCACCTGGTCACCACGCCAGCAGCCGACAACTTTCACACCAAGGTTCAACTTGAGTTCAACTCGAGTGACAGGACTGCACCCAAAAAAGGTCAAACAGGCTAGTAAGTTGTACCCTGCAGGCACGGTGACCAGGTGACTGGTGTACGCAGGAGCACGTGACCGCTTGTTCAACCATGTTCGATTGGGAATAAAGGAGGAACGCTGCATCGCAGCCTTTTCGGACCAAAACCAGTCGACTCAGCGTCCAAAAGACTACAACATATGGGCCAATCGCGGTCATCCGTGCTTTTATAAGAACGAAATGGCGCTTTTAGTGACATTTTGCATACAAATCCCCATCTAGTAGGGCGCAGTCACCCAGTTTCGGTGGAAGTGCGCGAGTTCGATTGGGATTCAAGTAGGAAGGGAGCGCCTCAGCTTTCTCGGACCAAGACCATTCGACTCAGCACCCCGAAGACTACAAATGAGCCGCAGCCCGCAAAAATGGTACTATAGGGTGAATTTTTGGAAAATGGTTTTTTTGCTCCAAAACACGTCTTCATATGTGAATTATCATTCCTGATAGTTTGAACGTATTCTAAGGTGCTGGGAGTGGTTAAATACCACTATATGTACAAGGGTGTCCAGATTGGCAATAGGGCTTGAAAGTGATGACGTCAAAACGGCCAGGGAGTAGTAAGTTGACATCAGATTTCTATTTTTGGATCCACTAAGGTGTGACTTTGCTATTGCCTAAGCATGTGGGTGCATAGCAACCCACTCATGTCGCATGCAGGTGTGACTTTTATTTCGCCACCAGTTGTAACCCCGCCCCCAGTAGCCAAATCAGTCAGTTTCACTGGCTACATCACCATGCTGTGGGTAAGACCGCTTGAAATGTGCTTGGATCCATACAAAAACTGGATCCAAGTGGATCCAGTTTTTGAATTTTTGAAATTGTTGCTATGCTGTGACGTAGCACTTTCAAGCCCTATTGCTGTCAGCTTACTTCTGCATTATAGTTATTTATAAGTCCTCTGCCATGCCCTCGGCCTCTTCTTGGCCTGTGGCATTGCTCCTGGCGAGTGTGCTGAGGTAGCTCAAGCTGTTGGGCGAAGTCGAAAGTGATGTGGGTAGAAGATGGCTGTGTATCTGTATCCGTTGTTTGGCTTAGCTCATCCCTGGCATCACTAATTGATTTGTTGTAGTACTGCCGTTCATCATCAGCCTCCTGAATGTGAGCTGATAGTTGCTCTATGGCCAGGCGGGTGGTCTCCTCTGTCTTTGCATGCCTGATATTCACACGCAGCCGCTCACAGCGTGCGCAAACATCAGATCTCTGCTTCATGATGCATATATCTGGAGTATTAGCTTTCCAAAGCCGTTTGAACGTGGTCAGACTAATAGGATGCGCACCTTCAGAATCACAGTATACTGTAAATATACAAATTTTCGGCAGCTATTTAATTTCGGCTATATTCGGCACCGACCCAAAACGCCTAAATTAAAACGCCGATGAAATTTTCACAGCATCTTTCGCACTATACCATGCCCTCTACCCGATGCCGAAAATAAATCGCCACCGAAATGTCAATATTCGTGAAGTGCCGAAATTTTGCAGCGCCGAAATTTTGTATATTTACAGTAGACAATGAATTTTTTTCTTTGTACAACTAGCAGGAAGATATGTGGGCGCCTTTGCTGCGCGTCCCCTGGGTGCTGCTGGTTGTGGCATTCCGTAACGAGATGCATAGTTTTTGATTAACTGCACAACATTGTCAGCCACTGCAGTAGGTAAGATGTTGGGCGGGGTTTGCCCTTACTCTTGCTGCTCTCTGGCGTTGTAAGTAGATGTTCAGCGTCTTCTTGTAATTTACGTAGTAGAGTATGCGACAATCCAGGTGCATCTTGGAACACTTCACGGCAGACGACAACACCAAGCACTGCATATGTGAACGAAAATTTGCGAGAACTCGCAGTTGCAGCTCCAGCGCTGGGGCTAGATATTTTCATTATCGCTACAAGTTCGCCCAGCACGTACCGCTTCAGCTCACTCCTCTTCATTGCTCTCAAGTTACATACCAGTTCCTCGAGCTGGTCCGGAGGTAGCTTGGTCCAATGATTCACTTTGCATTTGCAACCGATGTCCAGTGCGTCGCTTATCATCGCCGCTGCCGCTCCACTTGCTGCACTCGTTCTATCGCTAGTGGTATACTCTGCATCGCTGAAATACTCGTCATCGCTGCTCTGCGACTCCAGCGGTAAACAGGTCCGCTTTTCTGCAGGTGTGTCCGAATCTGAGTCGTCTGAGCCAGACGATTCGGCGATCGTATCACTGCTGTTTAGGCGTAAAAACTTTCGTCATGTTCCCGTAGCCCAGCGAGGTCGTCAACGCTCGCACCGCAAATTTCTAGGCTTCGTCTTCTACTCGTGCATGCCATGACACTCTGTGGCTTCTCTACTTTCAGTACGCGTCTTGCATGCACTCACACTTGTTGAAAGATGAAGGTGCGCCACTTGATACCTTGTCAAGATGAAAACAAATAATCTTGAAGCGATCCTCATCAAGGAGACAACTCGTAAAAAGTACAAAATCACCTCAACTCAAAAAGAATTTTTCAATTCCGAACTTCAAACTCCCATTCTGAACAATTTCCGTAATTTTCTATAGTACCTTTTTTGCTGGCCGCGGCTCAAATGGTGAAATTTTAATTTTTGCCTTAACTTCCCTTTAATAGAAGCCCCTGAATGTGCATTTTGCCACTCAGCTAGCTCCCATAGTTACTAGCATACACGGCGAATTTGACGTAATCGACTATCCTCTATAGATTTGAGGGAGCTTAGTTGTACATGCTCATGTATATGTCCAGGATTCATGCCTGCGATGCTGCACCGCTGCTTTGCATGTCATGATTGCAAGCTGCAAGAGTAAGAAACATAACAATATTCGCGGGATCCTCGTTAGCGTCACTTCAATGTTCAGAAACACACAAGCCTATAGCCTTCGCTTCCGCCTTTTCACCTTAGTGGCAGTGTGGCCTTCGTAAAAAACAAAAAAAACGCAATTTGCAGTTTGATCTTATGGGGTGGTTACTGCAGCGCTGCACATGCACTTTCAGAGGCTCTGTCCACCTGCAGACGCCAAATCATTCATGTGCATTGGGCACACATCCACGCACATACACGTACAATCATGTACGCAAATTAACACGTGCACACACACACATTATCTGGCTGGCGGGAGGCCTCGAGGAGTATTCACGAAAGCACACGCACATCCAAACATACGCATGCATGCGCGCACACATACATACACACATACACATAATATATGTTCAACTGCATACAATACATCCTACTAGGACGTTTGTACGTGAAATATATACCGGTATACAAACTGAGGCGCAGCCGAGGTTTCTATATTTGTCTTTAAAAGAGTCAATATACACTCGGTTGCTTGTTATAACATATACACTCGGTCTCTTGTTATCATCTATACATATTGCGCGTGCTTCGAAGTACAAGCGTACTAGTGGGATGTATTATACTTATGCTGACCTTCATACAAACTGACTATCAACTTGCTCTTAGGTCAGCTGTAACTCCGTCGCAACGGTATACATGTTTATGGGGTATATATGGGGTTTATATTGAGCTGGGGTTTATATGCCCAATATAAACCACCTGCATGATGGGGAAGTGGACTGGAAGTTTGTATGAAAGGTCCGCATAAACACACACACACACATGCACGCACACATATACACACACCTACACACAAACAATCACACACACACACACATATTATACACCCCCCCTGTGATAGTTCTCACCTTTACCTATCAATTTATTGCATGCATTTCACACCCCTCTCTCATGCAGACAGTATTCACACTTCCTTCCTACTTGACACTTCGGTTCTTCTCACATTCTCATTGGTGTTCTCTCTATCACCTTGTGCTATAAAACAAGGCTCTTCTCAGTTGAGAGGGTGTGTTATTTCCAAGCTACTTATGCAATCTATTACATTGGTAGCAGAGGATGGTTGCTGTCCTGGAGCTTTGTGCCTTCGCGTTGGCATTCATCTTCGGATGTGTGCTCACTTGGAAGATAGCAAGTCGTCTCCACCGAGCTGCGTGGCAGCCCAAGGAGAGGACTCCAGAGAGAAGGCTTCGCCATTGGGTTCCTCCTCCGTACACTGGCAAGCCGGCGGAATTCAAGGAGTGGCTATTTGTGGTGGAAGAAGCGCTAAGAAGCCAGCAGCCTGCCGATCCAGTGGGATATGGGCATCGTTCCTGGATGGCAGCACCCGCCATTGGTTGATTACATTGTGGGAGGAAGACGGTAGATCAACGACTTGGAAACAGTTGAAACTGCAGCTCAAGAGCGCATTTGAAGAGAAACATGAAGAGGAGAGGAGACGGCTATTGGTAGTACGAGCACGGCAAACAGGTAGCTTGGAAGACTACATTGCGGAGTATACCTCGTTTTGTCTGTCGGCCTCTGGACTGGATGAGCTGACCAAGGCGTTACTTTTCACGGAGGGCCTGGCTGACCCGCTTGTTCAAAAGGAGGTGAGGCAGCACCACCCGGAGACCTTGGCTGAATCAGTGCGGCACGCGCGCACTGTATGTGATTTTCCCAGTGGTCTGCGTGGAAAGTCGCCCAGGGTCCTGAACGCTCCTGAGGACTACGAACTGCGTGAAGTGCACGGATCTACGCAGCGAGAAGGCACGCAACCGGCGCTGCGTCAGTTTCACTTACCTCCTGCAGAGCGAATGCGTTTGGTACGGGAAAATTGATGCTTCCGTTGCAAGGAAGTTGGTCATATAGCACGGAATTGTGGATGGCTTCGCCATGTTCACCCAAAACGCCAGCTGCCAGCGAGCATAGGAGCACGACCGCTGGCGGAGCTTGGAGTGCTCGAAGTGGAGAAGGCTGAAGCCCGGTCCGGTCATGAACATGATCTCCTCGTTACCGAAGCGCGCATCGGAGGACATTCAGCGAGGTGCCTCATTGATTCTTTGTGCGACGCACAATTTTTGTTTTGTATTACCACGTCTGAGAGCGAGAATCAAATCTCCCTGACCATGGCTGATGGTCGAAGACAGCTGCTCAGTGAGACTGTGACGCCACGGCTTCGATTGGAAATCGGAGACCACGAATCCTGGGAGCAGCTGACAGTTATACCCTTGGTGGGATACGACGTAGTACTGGGCAAGCCGTGGCTGTCTCGTACTAACCCGCAAGTGGACTTCGCCAATAACTGTGTCACGCTGTCCGATCGGGAGAGAGGTCGTGATGTGACAGTGACGTGCGTGTCTGACAAACCCGACAATCCCCCTCAGCGGAGACGGATGAAGCCTACCCCGCAGAATTCATGAGTATCAAACAGGCTCGGAAGACACTGAAGAAGGGAGCGGAATGTGTAATAAGGGACGGCGGCGAAGGTGACAATAAGGAAATGAAAATAATGGTGGACAACGAGCAGCGTGCCGAACTCGAGCAGATTCTCAACAAGCTCGGCAGCTGTTTTCCGCAGAAACTACCAATGGACCTGCCGCTGAGTCGGAGAACCGATCACGAAATTGATGTGGATCCTGATGCCAAGCCACCCTCCCGACCTCCGTACCGTCTCTCACAGCCAGAACTCGAAGAACTGCAGAAACAGCTCGAGAAACTGCTCAAGCACGGCTTCATCAAACCCAGCAGATCACCGTATGGCGCACCCGTCTTCTTTGTTAAGAAGGCTGACGGTTCGCTGAGGCTGGTGTGCGACTGGAGACCTCTGAACAACATGACCGTGAAGATGCAAGCCTGTCTGCCAAATATCGACGATCTATTTGATACCATACGTGGAGCAAAGTATTTCTCAAAGCTGGACCTAATGTCGGGTTATCACCAAGTCAGAGTTAGAGAGCAAGATATACCAAAGACCGCAATCAACACCCCGTTCGGCCAGTACCAGTTCCGTGTGATGGGGTTCGGCTTGACAAATGCACCAGCAACATTCATGGGCCTGATGAACGATGTCCTCCGTCCATTCCTACCGAAGTGCGTCGTAGTCTTCCTGGACGACATTCTCGTGTTCAGCAGGACGTGGACCGAGCATCTAAAGCATCTCGACAGTGTCCTGTCCGCACTGGAAGAAGCTCAACTGTATTGCAAGCGTGCCAAGTGCGAATTTGCAGCTCCGTCCATGAAGTTCCTTGGACACATCATCTCTGGAGAGACAATTGGTCCTGATCCGGAGAAGCTGCAAGCTGTTGACGAGTGGTCGCCACCAGTCTGTTTCTGAAATCCGTCGATTCCTGGGTTTCGCCAATTATTTCCGGCGATTCATTAAGGAATATACATCAATTGCACGGCCTTTGGAAACACTTACTGGAAAGCATTCCCGTTTTGTATGGTGTTCAGCACAGCAGAATGCTTTTGACATGCTGAAGCAAGCACTTGTATCTGCACCAGTTCTGCGTTTGGCTGATATTGCACAACCGTTCCGTGTGGTGACGGATGCTAGCGATACAGCCATTGGTGGTGTCTTACTTCAACAGGAAGATGGTGATTGGCTCCCAGTCGCCTACAGCAGCAGACGACTACGCCCAGAAGAAGTAAACTACACAGCAATGGAAAGAGAAACGCTAGCTGTCGTCCACGCTTTGAGAGTATGGAAGCTATATCTATTTGAACGGTTTGAAGTTATCACAGACAACCAAGGTGTGAAATATCTAGGCACCAAGACCAATGTGTCTAAACGGGAAGCTAGGTGCATTGACTTCCTGGCAGACTTCAATTTCAGCATTGTCCACCGACCCGGCAAGGAGAACATCGCAGATGCATTGTCCCGGTCTATCGCCAGCGTCGAGGTAACCGTACGGCAAGAACAACAGTTCCAAGATCTGTTAGCAAGCGGCTATGCAGCCGATAAGTTCTGCTGCACTATTATCACCGGATTGAATGATCGGGACAAGCAGCTGCAGCAGCGTTACCACTGGGACACCTCCAGCAAGCAGCTCTACTTGAAGCATGACCCTGAGTGGAGGCTTTGCATTCCGGCTGGACCACTGCGGAGAAAATTGCTCAACCTCTGTCATGACAGCCTGTCAGCGGGACACCCAGGGCGTGACCGAACATATGCGAGACTTGCTCGGAGGTACTATTGGCCCATAATGGGAAGATTCGTCGCAAGGTATGTGAAGGCATGTCGAACATGCCAGCGTAAAAAGGGAGACAAACCAAGGGAGAATCGTCTCCAGCCGTTGCCAGTACCACAAGCGCCATGGGAATGCATTGGCATGGATCTTATTACCGGCCTTCCAACTACACCACAGGGTAATGATGCGATTCTGACTTTCATCGATCGGTTAACTAAGCAAGCCCATTTCGTTGCCACTAAGATTTCTATAGACGCACAGGGTGTGGCTGATCTGTGCATGCGCAATGTCTATCGCCTACACGGTCTTAGTAAATCCATTGTGAGCGACCGTGATCCTCGTTTCACTGCCGAGCTTTACCGTGATGTCTTCAAGCAGCTGGGAGTTCGCCTGGACTTTTCAACTGCCAATCACCCGCAGACTGATGATGCAACGGAACGAGTGCATCGGACAATAGGTCAAATCTTACGTTCAGCAGTTAACCATCGGCAGACTAATTGGGTGGAACTTCTGCCGATATGCGAGTTTGCTTACAACGACACGGTTCAAGGATCTACAGGTGATACTCCATTCTATTTAAACTACGGCCAACATCCGTTATCTGCTGCAGACGCCCTTCTCCAGGCGGAGGTTTCAACTTGCCATGAGGCGCAATCCTGGGTCAATCGCCAGAAGTTGGCACTGCAAGTAGCAAAGGACAGCATCCAGGATGCAATCCGAAGCCAAGAGTTCTACGCCAACCGGTCAAGACGGAACTCTACATTCAAGGTGGGGGATGAAGTGATGGTCCACAGGGACTATGTAACCACGTCAGTATCACGAGATCAGCCTTGCGCCAAACTGAGACCACGCTGGTTCGGTCCATTTACAGTCAAGAAGGCATCTGGCTCGACTGTGCGGTTGGACCTCCCAAGAACATGTCGTGTCCATCCGGTGTTCAACACAGCTGCACTGAAATTGTTCGTTACTGATGAGCTCAATCCTCAGTCACCAGCTCCACCACCTGTAATTGACCTTGATGGCAATGAGCGTTTCATTGTCGAAGAAGTGGCTTCTCATCGAATTCGCAGCGGAAAGCAGCAGTACTTGGTAAAATGGAAGGGTTACGATGAGCCGACCTGGGAGCCTGCAACCTACTTGATGGATGAATCTGGATCACCAATCTTGCCGTTGAGGCAAGACTTCTGAACTAAATTGAATGGGAGGGGAGTAGTGTGATAGTTCTCACCTAACAATTTATTGCATGCATTTCACACCCTTCTCTCATGCAGACAGTATTCACACTTCCTTTCTAC
>NC_088655.1:19491740-19616740 GCF_964019385.1 Sycon ciliatum
GAGCATGTGGTCACGCAGGCAGTCGTCGTCCACAAACACGGCGCTGCATTCCAGACACTTGACTTCGCTGCGTACGCGGTGACGCTGCATGTGCTTGAGCAAGCGTGCCTGGTTGGCCAGTTTGATTCCGCAGTGTGGGCACTGAAGAGCATTCTCCTTGGACAATGGCAGGTCACAGTCAGGAGTGCTGCTACCAACAAGAGAGTTGTTGTTGTTGTTGAAGCGGTTTACTGCCTGAGGATGCATGGTTGCAGTGACAGACATGACTAAACTGGGATACTGGGTGACACACACTACACTACCTACAGAGGAAGACGAAACGGGAACACGACACAAAAGCAGCAAACACAGTCCATCTACGTGTTAATAGAGTTGAGAGTGTGATAGACGAGTACCATTGGACACGCGCCCTCATGCGTACGAATACACACACACACACACACACACACACACACACACACACACACACACACACACACACACACACACACACACACACACACACACACACACACACACACACACACACACACACACACACACACATACACACACACACACACACACACACACACACACACACACACCTCAGACCTGCCCATCGCAGAAGCGATGATAGCGAACAGCTATGTTAGACATAGCAACTTGTGCTGGGATTACACCATTCAACAGCTTGCAAGGCTGATGGATTGACCGCCACTATTTTTAGCCTGGTATCCACCACACAGCTGTTTGAAGTGACTTTTTCTGGCCAGTGAATCCCTATTTTTCATTTTCCATTTTTTTTACACACACACACATCTGCAACGCCGGACACACACAAACTGACCTGCTTGCAAACAAACAAAAATGTACACAGAGCAGAAGGACAGAGACCGAAAACGTTCTCGTTCCTCCGAGTTTCGTGTTCAAAAATACTCATCTGACGGACATGCAGCATATTTTCCGGAGCATCAGCCGCACTTTGGTCTCTCATTAGTCACCCACAGAAAAGAGTGGTGCGGCGTATACTCCGAATATGAAATTAACCGTGATGAATAGAATACCGGTAGGGTTTTGTGTTTCATGGGCAAAAAAATTGGGGGTTGCGGCTTATACTCCGGCATGCACTGGCTGTTGGTGACCACCCGGGAGAATGAAAGAAGAGCTACGAGAATGAGAATGAGAAGAAAGGCGTGTGCAGCCATGATCGTCGGGAATTGAACGCGCAACTTCTCGATTGGAAATTGACTGCACATACCACTGCACCATATGGACACACACACACCCACACCCACGTACACACGTACACACACACATACACACGCACACATGTACACACACAAATCCTCCAAGCAATATCTATGGACATACCAGACGCGCTGAGAGAGACGGTAACTATCTGGTTGTTTGCACGCTGACGAAACTCGAGACCAGGAAAAGAAGGGAACCTGGATGCATACGGAGAACGATAAAGCAATAAATCAAAACATTCAACGTCTTGTCGCCAAATATTAACCCTTTGAGGTGCCACTGAATGCGTGAAAACGTGTACTGTATACGTGCAAATTTTCACACGAAATCTTTCGTTAGATCACTCCGCCAGCAGGTTCGTTTCATACTAAAATTCGTTTTTGGTCGAGGTCTGTGACCCCGAACGTTCAGAAAAAAAACTTTAGTTTGGTACAAACTATAGTCATTTCGTTTTGGTCGAGGTCTGTGACCCCGAACGTTCAGAAAAAAAACTTTAGTTTGGTACAAACTATAGTCATTTCGTGCCCCTAACGAATATAGTAGGGCTGAGTCGGGTAGCATTTTCTTCGGGTATCGGGTCCGGGTAGTTTTCCACGGGTAGCACGGGTACCCGATCGGGTAATGTTCCCATGGCAAGACCACAATGCACACCGGCCCCTTCCCTGACACACTGGGTAGACGTGCGTGAATTATTTGCACACGTGCACTGTAGACCTCTCTCTCTACTCTTTCTACATGTCATCTGCGACTTCGGGTTTTCGGGTACGATTCGATACCCGTCTACCCGAGGTCCTCACGGGTAGCACGGGTACCCGACTACTGGTGGACACCACTAGAATATAGCGAAAGTTAATTACAAACGAAACTTCGCACTTATGCAGTAAGTAGACTATCAGTTATAGACAAGGTGTCCACGTGTGTTTTGATGTGTGTGTGTGTGTGTGTGTGTGTGTGTGTATGTGTGTGTGTGTGTGTGTGTGTGTGTGTCCCATATGGTGCAGTGGTATGTGCAGCGGCTTCCAATCGATAGGTTGCGGGTTCGATTCCCGACGATTATGGTCACACACGTCTTTCTTCTCTTTCTCAGACTCTTCCTGACTTTTCTTTCATTCTCCTGGGTGGTTACCAACAGCCAGTGCATGCCGGAGTATGTGGTGTGATGGTGTGTGCGGGAAAATATTATATAAATGAAATGTCCAAAAAATGAATAGGGATTCACTGGCCAGAAAAAGTCACTTCAAATAGCTGTATGGTGTAGACCAGGCTGAATTGTGACGGTCAATTCTTCAGCCTTGCAAGCTGTTGAATGGTGCAATCCCAGCACAAGTTGCTATGGCTTCTGCCATAGCATTGCTATCATCGCCTCCGGCGATGGGCGTCAAAAGGTCAAAGGTCAAAAGGTGTGTGTATGTGTGTGTGTGTGTGTGTGTGCGTGCGTGCGTGCGTGCGTGCGTGCGTGCGTGCGTGTGTGCGTGCGTGCGTGCGTGCGCGCGCGTGTGCGTGCGTGCGTGTGTGTGTGTTTTGTGTGCATGTGTGTGTGTGTGTGTGTGTGTGTGTGTGTGTGTGTGTGTGTGTGTGTGTGCAAGTGTGTGTGCAAGTGTGTGCATGTGTGTGTGTGAGTAGTGTGTATGCATGTGTGTGTGTGTGTGTGTGTGTGTGTTTGTGTGTGTGTTTAGGCATGCATGTGTGTATGGATGGATGTAAGGAAGTTGGAGCAGAATACATTTTTGTTCTTTTCAAGATTGTTGTCAACGACAAGTGCATTGCAATGCATATTGGACTTACAATTGATTACCACGGGTCCGTAAATAGATCCAGGAGTAAATCAAGGTGGCAATTCCCTGGTTGCTGCGACCTGGTAGCACTTGGCTTTGCTAACTAGGGCTGCACTGAATGCTTCGGATACCTGGAAGAAATCAAGAAAGAAGGAAAGAATTTGTAACTTCAAGTTTTAGGCAAGCGTGTTTTAGCCGCATGCACTCCTACGAAATTCTCCGAAGCTTGATTAGATCTACGAACATCGGGAAAGGTTGAAACTTGGAGATTCCTGTCGATATGGCTCGGTGGATGCGAACTTCTACCAAAGATACATATGCCCAGGCCCGTCCCAAGACCCTGCTCATGTCTCTCAAGGTCGTGGGCCGTTTGGTGGTTTGCACTCGAGATTCAATATCGTTTCGTGGACTGGAGGGGGGGGGGGGTGTCTCTGCATGGGGATTCGCCAGTTGGCATCTGACAGAGATGCCTGGCAGTCACACTGTGCATCTACTGCTTCCACAGCTGCATAATGCCGTTTATTATTTTATTATTCTATTTTACTGTTATTATTTTTCGGCAACGCAGATGATGATGATAATGATGATGATGCCTCGAGACTACATCGAGCTGCGTTGCTTTATTGCCCTCGTTTATTCTTTTTCCTAGAGAGATTCATCCAAGAAAGAGCAGAATTACGTCTGCACTCCTGGTTGCCTGAAAACGTAGAAAGAGCTTTCCTTCACCCGAAGAAAGCTCTTGTCACGCAGAAGTCCGTATATGTACATAGCATACACCATACTCGAAGAATGGAGCATTCCATATCTGGAACATCACACACTAAAATCATGCAGGACACTTCACGGAGCTTTAGACCGTATGTCAGCGCCTTTAAAGCCATGGCCTTCTATTTGAAACACCAACACCGCTTCTTTCCTAGCTATTTTAGATGCATAATGACTCACCCACAACTACACCATGCCATAAAAGTCGAAGTCCACACAGAAGTTTCATCCTAAATCCACTTGTTCATCCCCGTTCCTGCTGGGCTTTAAATTTGTTAGTATAGTACTTATGCTTTCATGTTGACAAAACATACTTCAAATACCATTTCATTTATGAGGCCCATGGCTTTATAGTTGAGAAGGGCCTTAGAATCGAACATACCTCCATCGCTTTAAAGGTGCAGCCATATGGTATGTAGAATGGGATTTTGATCGTCACTTGCCCATACTGCACTACATTTCACTAATTCATTTCATGAAAATCATTTCAACGGTTCGGTCAAGAATAAATAACCATCGTCAGGAATACAGTGGGAGGGGTTGAAGAAAGAGGAGCATTGCAATGAAAAAATAATGCACACGTGAACTAAGGCGGAAACTGGGTCAACAGCACATCACTAAACTGGTCCAGTCAATAGCGCAATACGTCACAAGACGGTGCCAGGTAAGTCCAGATTCATCCTCCATATCTCAACTACAGCCAACTTCGCTAATAACGACTGCGGATATAACGACAATTCGCGAATAACGACAGAATTTCCAGACCCAGAGGAAAGTCCCATCCCACTGTAATATATATAATGAGACTTCGGGTATAACGACACTTTGCGAATAAGGACACCTTTTTGATGCCCCGCCGAGTGTCGTTATAAGCGAAGTTGACTGTATATGATTTCTACCTCCATGTCGACCTTTTCTATTCACGTGCCTTTCCTTCCCTTTCCTCAAGTACCCATTCTTTTCGCTCTCTAGCTTTGTGGGAAATGGTGAGATGGTTTTTTTCTGGCAGGAACTACTTTGAGTGGGCAATCCACTCACAATTTCCCCAAAATCCCGTCACAAAGTCCCTGTAGGCTAAGTCAGTGCCGAGTGTAATCATAAATCATTCAAGTCATTAAAAATTTGATAATAATAATATGTCCATATGTCCTTTTCCTTTCTTCCTTTCTAATAATAATAATAATAATTACGGAAATTAGAGGCCACATGCCACGTACTGCTCTTTTCTCTCCGAAACTCGACACTTGCAAGCCAGATATGAAAGAAAGAAAAAATCATCAGTCACACCACTGGCGAATGGCCGAGGGCCCTCTTGATTGGTGTGAGTTGCCAGCATGATGCAAGCCAGATATGAATTGATCGAAGAAGGATAGATTTACCATCACTGTGGATAAGAGTCATACTGTAGCTCAGTTGGTTAGAGCATTGCTCGCGAATAGCAAGGTCCCTGGTTCGAGTCTCGGTGGTGTGACTGATGATTTTTTCTTTCTTTCATATATGGCTTGCAAGTGTTGAGTTTCGGAGAGAAAAGAGCAGTACGTGGCATGTGGCCTCTAATTTCCTTAAAACTTTGAAATTCTCCGTGAAGTCCAAATTTGAAATTAATAATAATTACAGAAAGGAAAAAGACATTATGGATACGAGTTAAGAGTAACTCTCCATCACTGTTATGGCTCAACATCCGAGTTTCAAATAATAATTCCAGCAAACTAGAGATCTTCTTCGGTGATCCCCCTTGGGTGATTCCCCCGGGCCGGGGGGGGGGGGGGGCGACAGTTTGGGCCACATTTGTGGACTCAGCACATGGGTCATGATGAAGTCCTTTGTAGGGCGCATCGTGCCACGACCCCAGCTCCAAGGAATCACGGACCCTTTCTTTCCTGGCGTCACCTACAGTTTTAGTACCATAAAAGGAGGGGCCGCACTACTCGCCAGATTGTTTACATTATTATATTTATTTTCTATTTCATTTCACTCAACTCACATGAAGGACTAAATTACGTCGAAGAACGAAGACAAGGAGCATTAGGTCTAATTACAAATACAGCTTTCGATACATTCAAATTGTTCTGCAATTTAAATCCCCATTCTATAAAACTAGCATAATCCAGGAAAGATGTTTGCTCCCCACACCGGAGCTCGCGCTTTCCCGTCGACTTGACAAACACCACCATTCCTATGAAATCATAGTCGAAGTTGCTACCACAATCTCGAAGCATACTCCTGGATTGCAAACGCACCAATTGTACCACCACGTAAATACACGGGGGATACATGGAATACATTCGGCATTGTGTTCTGGCTGTGGCTATAATTATACAACGCAATTTGACATGGTGCATGTACACACACATCACGCGTTAGCGAAAGAAAGGAAAGTCGGAAAAATGCGATCAAAATGATACAGGTACTACTGGAACTTTGGAGTCGACGACGTCAAAGTAACATATGGCTAACTACCTTACTTGGTTGCTTGTCTCCGTCGAGGCTGATAAACCCAGCTTGTTATTGATTGCAACTAGCTGCGGCTGGGTGGACAGTTGACGGAGGGGCGCGGTCGTACACTCGAAGCACGTCGAGTGGTCAGAAAGCGAGGCTGGAAGCAGTGCAGGCAAGCGCCAATAGAAGCGGTTAACCCCAAATCCACGAACCACCGCGACCACCACCAGGAGTGAATGAGCACACGATTACCGGCCTCCCTTCAAAAAGTAATCATTTCCTTCCCGCATTAGGACAACTAAGGAATGTAGACATGAAGGCGGACGTGCACCAAGGGCACATCTACGACTGTATTTGGCATTTCGGAGAGTTCTTTAAAGGGGGCCGACATGAGCCATGCCCATCGCTTCCATTATCGTAGCTTGAACCCCGCACTACGGCACCGGGTGAAGCTTCCAAAAGGTCTCGCTAGGCGGTTTTTCGACCGTACACGAATACTTGAGCACATGTTGAGTCCCTCTAGGGCCTCCTTTTTGGTAACGCGCGAGCTGTGCGCAGTAGTAGCGAATGTTATGGATGATTTCTACGGTACGCATTTGTTATAACCCTTCCTCTTCTCAATCTATAATGTTATAATTTTGCAGATATATTCCCAGAAAGCCATGAACGGAGACCCCTGCCTTTGGGGAATCCATAAAAAGTAGTAGTAGTAGTAGTAGAATTTATTATTTTGATAGGGAAGGCCCTACAGACGTTGCCATCTTACACGGCTACTCCTGTTCCTTTCATTCAGTACACACGTCTCCATAGGGTCACGTCGCGTTTATCTGATGTTTGTGAGCAGACATGGAGACCAAATCGACGGATATTATTATTTAGTAGGCCAGGGCGCCTTTCTGAGAACGATTCAATGGTACCAAGGCCTCTACACAAGAGAATGATTCTCTCCTTCTTTGCCCTGTTGCCTCACGATCACATCTATTCGAGGCAGTCTAACAACGTGGTAAGATGTCCTATAACCCTACTGTAATGGTTGAAGTTTGACTTTAGAAAAGCAGCGCAGTGAGCATGTACGGTTGGTTGATGTGTGTACGTCGTGCGTGCCCCGCCTAGCCCTAATGCCTGTAGAAACGGACATAATGCTCCACAGGTACATGTATAAGTAATATTATTATAGTACGCATCTCTGTCAGTGCATGCAGCACCCAACACGTCTGGCTGTCCACTCCACGATAGGCAATGTGCATAGATCATTAATATTACAGGCAAACTCTGCTGGCTTTCCACTCACTGCGTGCAGAGAGAGAGAGAGAGAGAGAGAGAGAGAGAGAGAGAGAGAGAGAGAGAGAGAGAGAGAGAGAGAGAGAGAGGTCTTCTTCAAACGGATCGGTAGTATAAGGCAGCGAGGAAATTCAACTTCAACGAAATAAACCGGCTCGTGTGAACTCAGAATCAAGATAATCCGAAAAGAAACACTAGGATCCGAAATAGAATCTACACTTTCCCAGCCACTACTAGACCAACGGTATTCAGGTACTCGTTGTACCATAATACTACTGGCGAAAAGGAGTCAGTGCCGTTAGCAGCAGCAACAAGTACCACTGGTCTACTCCTCAAACCCTAAAGGGTCTCCTTTGGGACTGAAATAGGACGTTAGTGTGTCCAGCGCAGCGAATCAATCACCTCAAAATCCCGTTTTGGCAGGGTCCATCTGGCAGGGCCACTATTGGAGTTTGTGGTTCTTCGGTCTGGAACACTCTCTCCCTCTGTAAGACTCATTTCCCAACCATCAGCATTGAAGAAAGCCCTCGAATTTTTAGACTCGGCAGAGCCATTATAATAATATATTCTGTATCTAATAACTCATAAGAAAGAAAAAGGACCAAGGAGCTACAAGTTCCGCAGTTTTCATCTTCCATTTTCTTACATAAAATCGGCAAATTATGGAATTGCCTTCCACCCAAGATTACCGCTAGGTACACAGCGGGTGAAACGAGGTTTACTTCCAGCACCATTCTTATGTACATTGTGTGGGATTTCACGATAATTGCATTCTGTATAAGTGGCTAAGTTGCATGGACGGTGCACAATGCGAACATGCATTATCATTGTGCTCGAATAAACCATATAAACTACACTTACAAAGATTAGACCGTGCGTGTGGTGTGGAACTATAGATAATTTTTTTAAGTTTCAATTTAGTTTTTCTTCGTTCCGGAATTCTCTGTCCCTCTGTAAGACTCATTGCCCAGCCATCAGCATTGAAGAAAGCCCTCGAGATTTTAGACTCGGCAGCGCCATTATACATGTATTTCTGTGCTGCGCTGATGAGTTCACAAAGAACGAAACAGCATGCTATCCGCAGATTGAGCATGTACATATTATTATAATATTATGCATAGATTAGCTAGTAGCGGGAACATCCCTTCTCCCCATAAATCGCTTTGGCCAACTTGACATTTTTTCTTCTCTACCTGGCTCGGTCACTGCAATACCTAGCCTCTTCTTCGTTATTTTTACTCTGTCGCCCGTGGGTTTATCCTTCGGTCCTCCTTCTCTGTCGACTTTAGAAGACAACAATACGTATAACGAGGGCTATCAGGTGGTGTCGTCATTGCAATAATGCAAAACACACGGAAGTTCAAACAATAAAATAATTGCAACTCACGTGCATTTCATTATAATTATTGTCACTTCTTTTTCCCTCTCAATAGGTGTACTGAAATTTGTATTGCTTGTATCATTTGCCTAGTTCGTGTATCACCCCTAGCCAGGGCTTGGTATTATTTTTTTTTAGCTCTTATCACATCAGTCCTCTTATCACATCGATATACAAGTCTTCGGTTTTGTCTAAATCCCTCAGTGACGATAACCACTGACGAAAAGTCACGAGAACACGTTCTGGTCAGCTACAATTGGACTTTGTTTGAACTCGTGCGTGTTGCAATGACGGCACACCTCATCTTATTGATAGCCAATACAACCAAAACATTACGCTTTGCGAGTGGGCTATGCTTTCAGGAAGATAGACACAACGATTTTCTGTGCTCACGTGGAGGTCATGTCATGGCAGCGCAAGTGACTTTTGACCCCCTGCCACGAAACGAACATAAGGAATTTCTGGCTCCAACCCTTTAAGCTGCCGTCACCGAGCCCAAACCGCTGGCAATTGTCGATCAGAAACTAGTTGTTGCCAGAAATGCAACCCAATCAACCCTGGGGGCCCCTGCTTCGAGTCCTGGTCGTTCCAGACAATTCTGTCTGCAGGATTTTCTAGTTGCCATCTCCCTCAAACCTGTGGGTAACATTATTATTATTATTTAAAAAAATGTTAATGTGACATTGACGCAGGCACCTGGGACCTATGAAGCAGAACCAAGGAGCGTGAATGTGACTTGAGTCTTGCTGTTTCCTTCACGCTGACTATCCAAGTTAACTTATCTCTGTTCTCTTTGCACCCTCCCTTTCTACCGCCATCATGAACGAGTTGGATAGTATCCAGGCTTCGTTGCAAGAACTACTACTAGCTAACAACAAAGTTAGGAAACGCAGAATCCGAAGTCCGAATTGACTACCCCCCCCCCCCCCCCCCAGCACAATCTTACCACAAAAGCCAATTACCGGTATTGAATCACTGCATTATCCCGGGCAGCTTGTTTGCTTGGCCACCATCTTATGGAACTGCATTTCATCGTGGCTAATGCGCAACTGTCAATTCATGGTTTAAAGGAGGAACTGCGCCAAACAAGCGGCAAACAACCCTCTGGCACATAGACTCACACCCCCAACCCACCCCTCCTATTCGGCTCCACAATGAGTTCATCCTGAACGACATTTCACTCATACCAATGTGTATAGCAGCAAATGCGGTGAATCCCTTAGTAGGCGGCCAGCCTTTGGATAGTCTTATTTTAAACCATGATATTATTGTACCACGAATACAATACAATACTGTCCGCTCCAATATATGTACTGGAGAATCCTTCAAAAATGGTCTCCGTGACTGTACATGTATAAAGCCTCTGGGCCATCCTAATACAGATATTATTATATTATTATTATTATTTGAATGCATAAAAAATGCATGAAAACAGACTGGTGGGATTCCTCACTGACGGTTCATGTATTTTTGCCATAATAGTTTTCTTCCCTTTTCTAGTTTTCTTCCCTTTTCTCTGTTGTGTTAAACATACTTGTAGCCTTCGGCGGACAATGCTCGACATAGTGGCAGATGCTGACAAGAGAGCTACATAATAATAATAATAATAATAATAATAATAATGACTGATTTTGAGGGAAAGAGACAAACGGGAAAAGTCCGAAGAAAAATTGACTGTCACCACCAGGACTCGAACCAGGGACCCTCGCTTGTAGCCAGCGATGCTCTAACCGCAAAAAAAAAAATAATAATAATAATAATATCTTTATTAGGATGACCCATAGGCTTGTCGCCGATCAAGGGTTTCACCGCTTTGAAGGGTGTGCATGTACATGTATGAGCTAAAGTAAGCATTGCACATTACTGTAGTTTTTTTTCCATTTAAGAAGGGAAGTATTCCTGTGCGTTAGCCATTGGTGGATAATGCCTGCATAACAATGGGAAAATTTGGTGTTTTGTCTGGTAAAGGTTCATGTATGTTTCGCCTAATGGGTAAAAGAAATGGTGCAGAATTCAAGGAAGTGCCTGCCATACGGTTTGTGTGGTTCTGCCAATTTCACTGCCTTCCGAGCAGAACCTGCCATTGTTTTGAACACTATCCGCCATGAGCTACTGTGTGTTCATAGACTTTGAACTAAAATTAATAAGCAAGCAAACAAATCAACCAACCAACCTTGGAGTGCGCGAGGACTTGTGGCAGTTATCACCAAATTGATGGTTTCAGAAACAGCCCTCGGGTCCCGTTCGACCTGTCCAGCCGGGTGAAGCAAAACAGTTAGATATAAAAATTAGCATTAACCACATACTGAGACGCCCTCGATTCAAGAGAACCCGCAGAGGATTCATTAACACATAATACTGCGTGTTAAAACAATGCCATAAAGTTGTAATATTCAAAAAAACTGACCCCGAGTAAAACGACTAAAGTCTGTTGAACCCGAGAGTAGCATAAATTAGAAAACCAGCAACAGCCCTTGAACCACTGGTTAGGCACCGGCGGATAATGCTAGTTATATGAGGAAATTGTGCTACTAGCACTGCTAGTTATTTGGAGCGATTATGCTAGTTATAATGCTAGCAGTGCCGACAGTGCTACAAAAATGTCAATCCATGCGGTGGGAAATAATGACTTCCCTATGCAGTCACTCGGAATATGGCAGTATCACAGGGCAAACACGGTGGAAACATAACACATTGACATTGAACTTCAAGACAAGCATTGCAAATTTGGAAATCAAATTTGCAAAAAGTGTGCACAATGCTATATTTAGCTCCAAGTACAAGTCAGTGCAGTTTGAACAACTCCGTAAACGCAGCAAACAGTGCCAAACACGCTTCTGGCAACGGTGGCATCCAGCACACACTTTCATCTGGACGTAGTGCTAGTTTCACACATCGATTGTGCCAGGCAAGGTCACATTTGGAGGCTTTATGCTAGGGCAGTGCCGGTCTTCCCCACATGGGTCATTATGCTAGTCATTATGCTAGCATTATCCGCCGGTGCCTACCACTGGTCAACAATAAAAATAAAAGCACCTCACTAGGGAGTGACACACAATTCCTTAAAAGTTCCTCAGATGTATAAAAAACGATAACAATAGATACAAAACAACAGCAACAACAACAACAACAACAACAACAACAACAACAACAACAAGCACAAAATGCTGCTACCCGCGGTCAAGCTTCAGCCGCTCTGGACCTACCCAGAGCTACGTCTCGTTACGGCCTGAATGCTTGGCAGCAGACAGATGGAACATGCTTCCACCTGGATGTCGTCAAGCTAAGCCCCTTTCTGCATTTGTCACAAGCACCAAGTCATTCCTAGGGTTCCCAGTAAAAAGGCAACGCCTGTTGGGAGTTCCCAAGTAAAAAAATAAATTCTACTACTACTACTACTGCTACTACTACTACTACAACAACGACAAAAACGACGAAAACGACGACCGTCTGTGGGAAACACCCTAGTAAAATAAATAAAAATAGTAATAATACGACGACGACAAGAACACGGTACTGACCTTTTGCACGCATGCACCTGCACCTTGATCAACGATCGCTGCACTGACAAGTTTCCTGTCCTGCGAGCTCGCGACCAACCGCCCCAACGGCTCAAATAATTAATTAAAGGTTCTGCCAGAACGTACGGGAGGTCTGGCCTTTTATCCTCGACGCGTACGACGAGTGATTTGCGCATGTTGTGCGCACGTGCAGACGCATTGCCGCACAACGGGCGTCCCCGGGCAGTAGCCGTCTATATTAGCTAGAATCGCCCTGATGTGATCAAGCGGGGGTACCCCCCCCCCCAACAGTGACGCACTTCCGTTGCGCTATTAGCAGATTTGGGACGAAAAAGGGAGGTTCGTTGAAGCCTTAAAACAAATAAGGAAGGTAGGCTTGTGCCATGACTCATTCCGCTTCGTCAAAGTTAAAGTAAGGAGGAACAAAGTGCCAAAACTACATGTAGACGACCCTTTATCGTTATGGACAGCGCCTTTCATCGCAGCAAGTGGTCTTGTGGGTAATGCTTTCTGCTCCATCGGGTAATATTATCCGTTTAAGGTTACGCAATTCTGTCTCTTTTTTTATTATTATGGCGACTTTATTCACAAGAGGGGTAAGCAGCAGCATTCGGCCCTGAACTTTATTCACTCCCAACGCTAAAATAAAAGCTTGAAAGGAGGCATGAAGTACAGCACCGGGATCCATGGAAATAATATCGAGGGGTTCATTTGATTAAAAGAACAGTACTGCTACTGGTATGTACAAAGACAAGTAGGGATTGATGAGGAAGGAGGCGGTAGTGCATGCATATGTACGTCTTGTGAAGTATGGTGGTGTAGGAAATACAAGCAGGATATTACATTCTCGGGTAGAGAACAGAATACATACCAGTGAGACGTGGTATTGTGTTTGCTGGCTGAATAGTGCGTGTGTTAGGCCTTGGCGGATAATGCTCGAAAAGGTGGCAGATTCTGCTTTTTTTGCACCGAAATTGGCAGACCCATACAAACCTTATGGCGGGCAATTCCTCGAATTCTGCTACATTTCTTTATCCACATACCAAACATGCATGAAACTTACCAGAAAAAGTACCGAATTCTGCCAATTTTTCTGCCGGCATTATCCGCCAAGGCCTAGCGTGTGTGAGTGAGGGATACAGAAGGGATAGGTTTTGCCGAAACGAAATGCACGAAACAACCCCCCCCCCCAAATGTCCTACAGAACTCTTCTTCCTTGATACATGTACAGTCATTATTAGACGTGTTCAAATTACGTTCGAATAACTTTATAACACGAAACTCGGAATACGCCACAGCAAAGAAGACATTCCAGTAGAATTGTTCAGTGCCCACTGTACATACACCTTGGCCAGTAAATGCAGTTCCCTTTTACGAACTGGAGCGCTTCCCATCGGTGCCATCCATCACTCTCGGCAGTTTCGCACGCAGATAATCCCCTATACCTGTGCCCTGTAGATGTCGACAAGCGAAATCTGTTTTTTTTTCTGTTCTCTTTCTGTTGTACCCGATCTCCCTCCGATGTACCGCTGACTCTACGTTGAAGATCAAAGTATTTGAATTCTCATTCTCATTATGATTTTCATATTCGCTTTCATGTTATTGGGTTCTATGCCCGTTTGAATTTGCGAATCAAAATAAATACAAACAAACAAACAAACATTCCGATTCATACTTAGTTTTTCGTACGGGAAGCGCTTCGTGCGACAGTCGCGCGATTGGCCGTGCAACTCTTTCATACTTCGTGTCGCGTACGGGAAGCGCTTTTGCGACCGACGTGGAATGCGCCAAACTAGTCGGCGTACCATTCATACTTCATTTGGCGTACGGGAATCGTTTCGTGCGATGGTCCCGCGATGGGGCTAACAAATCGAGGCCCCATTCATTGACGCGCAATACGCCAAACTACAACAACAACAAAATTAATTAGTCGGCGTCCCATTCACACTTCATTAAATGAAGTGTGAATGGGACACCGATTCCCGTACGCCATTTATTTCTTGAATGGGTCTATTCCAAAAATGGTGCTATCGCCACTTGGGTGGAGAATTACCAGCAGCCAGTTGTTTTTTTGCATCCTGCTGCTTTCCTCCGTCTATAAACTATCGATTTACGTCTAGGTTGGACTTGGTGGATTATTATTACTTAAATTTTATTAGTAGAAAGGAAAAGGACATATGGAAACGAGTTAAGAGTAACTCTCCACCACTGTAACTAGATACTATATACAGTCAGAAAGTGCAACAACTAGGCACAAAACTGACAGAGTACTGAGACATTCGACGTCCTGACACCTAGCTTCAACACATCTCCGTAGCGCTAACCGACAGCCTTCCAACTTGGAAGGTTCAAGGTTATGGAAAGACCAAAGAGGGGAAGGCAAGCGGAACGAAAACGAGCAAAAGCTACAGTCCCAACGGAACAAAGAATGTCGATTGTCACTGGACGATGACGAGACCAGTAGGCGATTTGACAAAGCGGTCTAACTACAATTCGAAGCAGCAAAGCAGCACACCACCCAACTTGGGTCTTTTTGGTCTTTCCATAACCTTGAACCTTCCAAGTTGGAAGGCTGTCGGTTAGCGCTACGGAGATGTGTTGAAGCTAGGTGTCAGGACGTCGAATGTCTCAGTACTCTGTCAGTTTTGTGCCTAGTTGTTGCACTTTCTGACTGTATATAGTATCTAGTTACAGTGGTGGAGAATTACTCTTAACTCGTTTCCATATGTCCTTTTCCTTTCTACTTTTATTATTGGCTCAATACCCGAGTTTTAAATTTTATTATTATTATAAATTATTATTATTATTATTACGAAGTAGTGCACTACAGTCCATTCATCGGAAACTGGCCCGCTGGCCCGCTGGCTTTTGAAAGTCGGATTTGGGCCGAATTATTGAGGATCAAAAACCCACTTTAAATCTCAAAAATCTGGGTTTTGGATCAGCTTCTCCATACATTTTGCCATGGCATTCCTGTCCTAATTTTGTAAAACCCGGCTGAATTTCTATTTCCCTGTTCTTGGACTTTTCTGGCCTCAAATATGGCAAAGAGTAATTGCACGGGTCACACAATGCAGGACGTACTGTTGTTTTCACGATATCTACAACTATGTGAGAGAGACACCAAAAAGTTAGGGTGCCAGTTTCCAATGAGTGGACTGTAGTGGTTGCGACTTCGGCGATGATTTGTAAGAAATAGCGCGAGCTCCGGTGTGGGGAGCAAACCCTTTATTATTATTATGACGACTTTATTCACTCCCAAAGCAGAAAAAGAAAGCTTGAAAGGAGGCATGAAGCACAGCACCGGGATCCATATGACCCAAGGGTGAAGCACCAATCAATGAAGATAAAAAAAATCCTGAACAAAATTTTGATAAACTTCATGAGAGAAAAATTCAACTATACCAACTTCGATACTCACATAAAATCACAGTCATGTATAACAGAACTACTCAAGTAGTAAACACCAAGCATGCTGCACATGGGACACTCCAAGCAAGACAAACTCAGACGAGATAAAACGGCATATGCAGAGAAAGACAATAGGGCTTGAAAGTGCTACGTCACAGCATAGCAACAATTTCAAAAATTCAAAAACTGGATCCACTTGGATCCAGTTTTTGTATGGATCCAAGCACATTTCAAGCGGTCTTACCCACAGCATGGTGATGTAGCCAGTGAAACTGACTGATTTGGCTACTGGGGGCGGGGTTACAACTGGTGGCGAAATAAAAGTCACATTATTATTATTACGAAGTAGTGGTTGCGACTTCGGCGATGATTTGTAAGAAAGGTTTGCTCCCCACACCGGAGCTCGCGCTATTCCGCCGACTTTACTTGACACTTGACTGACTCACGACTGCCATCCAGAGCACACGAGAAGTCCATCGAACCTTCGACTCGGCAAACCTGCAAGAAAGCACCACTCCCTGCTCAATACACAGTGTTTCGGGGAATTCACCCCTCATCACTTGAGCTTGAGTAGGCTGAGGAAGATTGTGCCTGAGGAGCACCACTTATATAGTGCTCTCCAGGCACAAACATCACCAGGGATACAAACTTACAGAGACGCTCCGCTTCCAGCGCGACAAACACCTCGTGAACACCAGATAGCAGCGTGAGTCAGTAGGGAGGTTTAGTCCCACGTAATCCGTGGGTACTTTACGTGGGTGTACCACGTGATACTCAGTGACCCACGTACAGACGTTTTCTGATTCACGACATGCCGTGTATGGAGGCTCACCCACGTTCCGCCAGAACGTGGGTGAAAATCAGAATGGAGCGCATTGTGCAAGCTGTGAGGGTGCTCAGCTGAAGAAGTTTCCGAAGCACGAAATCAAAATATTCGATGAGCTTCTTAGGCCCGGGTAGCTTCGTCTTTGACCAGGTTTGGGCCTTTCGCTTTATGCTTTTGTTTGTTCCGTGTGACTAAACACAACATTGCAACGTGGGTGCCCTTCATCCACTTTACGTGGATCACCCACGTACGCGTTTCCGTTACGTGGGAACTAAACCTCCCTAATGTCGCTCCTGGACGGTGAGACAGACGTCGAGGCCCCTCGGTCATTCGCAACGCTGTCACCTCCAAACCAACTAGTCGCAAGCCCGCGCTGGGCACAACAGTACGAAGTAGTGGTTGCGACTTCGGCGATGATTTGTAAGAAAGGTTTGCTCCCCACACCGGAGCTCGCGCTATTCCGCCGACTTTACTTGACACTTGACTGACTCACGACTGCCATCCAGAGCACACGAGAAGTCCATCGAACCTTCGACTCGGCAAACCTGCAAGAAAGCACCACTCCCTGCTCAATACACAGTGTTTCGGGGAATTCACCCCTCATCACTTGAGCTTGAGTAGGCTGAGGAAGATTGTACATGTATTAGCTAAAGTGAAAGTAGTGAAAGTTGTGCAGCGTGAATGCGTTGGGGAGCATACAGGGGGGGGGGGGGTATGTACATGGCGTAGGCATACCGTAGAGCGAAGCACTATGTTTGCAAGTGAGTTTGCGAAGCTCATTCTTGAAAACAATAATGGATGGTTCTGCAGTTAGTCTTGGTGGGAGGCACTTCCATAAGAGGGAAGTTTGGAAGGCAGGCATAGTGGGATGGTCTAAGATCATGATTGAGAAACAGAGGGTACCAGGTTCAAGTCCTGCTTGGAAGCAGAAGGATTTTTTCCAGCCGTGCTGCGACCCACAGTTAATTGGGAACTCGTGGCCTGGCACGAGGAAAACATGGATGCAGTGAATGGGATTTTCGGTCTTTGACCACTTGCTGGTGAGCTGATCTACTCACCTCCCACCACTTTAGGAGCTGTATCTGCGCCTTGATCCTTGAAGGGTGGTGGCGTTCCTACGGATGCGGAAAGCCCGGCTTCCAGCCGAGTCTCACGCGAACCGTGAATTTTTTTTTTTTTGGAAGAGAAACAACGATTTTGATGTGGTCTTTGCTTTAGGGAGAATAATTTTGTTAGGGCGTCTCGCACTCTGCGTGATATTGAAATGGAATGAAGCTAGGCAACGTCGATACTTGAAAATAAATTTGTGCATGGTAACTAAGCTTTAAAACTGCCTGCGGTAAAGAAGGGATTCAATGTTAGCTTTTTTATTAAGATCCTGCTTGGGTGCATTAAAGTCGATTCGGATTTTGCGTTTCCTAAGGTAGGATCTTGCAAACCTGGCCTGGACTCTATCCAGCTAAGTCAAGTCGCTTGAACGAAGACGGAATGACCATATATGTATTATTAGGGACCTTTCGCACCCCGCCTACGGATACAAAACGAATGCTGATTCGTAACCTCGGTTTGAGGATTCATCAGAGTCCCTGCGGAGAGCTCGTTTTCACGAATGGAAGCCTCTTCATTCGCGGCGTGCTCCGAATCCGTCAGGTACACATTTATTTGGCCAGGTACACATTTTTTCCCTTGATTCCATGATCGATGCACATGTGCGTGTAAAGTCTTTGTGGTACACTCTCACAACACCAACACACAGAAGTCTCTGCTGAGAGCACGGTGGCTCGGCAATGGCCTTTATTTAGAATGTTTTCCTATTATTATTTGTACATTTACAAAATATATCAACGATCGATACAGCAGTCAATCAAAACTGCTGATAATTACACAGCACACAACACGCCAACAACGGCATAACAATAGGGAAATGTAAAAACGCACACCTCAGAAACGAAAGAAAACACCCTTGCACATCATCTTCACACCGGCACACCACACAGGTCATCATCCAGCTTCAGTTAACACAATGCCTTGATGACCCCTGAAAAATCCCAACCCTTCAATTCAATCTTGCAATTCAATCTTGCATTCTGCCCCATGCCAATTCATCCCCTGTCAATAACCCTCTGAAGCTGAATGTAACCATACAACAGCCCACGACACGCACACCACCCCTAATGTTTTTCTAAAAGACCAACAAAGAAAAACACCGCAGTCGTAAGTGCTCTAGGCAAAACCACACACATCAACACAATGTCTATAAACACCCTTCAGTCCGGGGTGGGAGGGCGGGAACAAACTGAACGGAAGAAAGGCCACTGCGAAGTGACGGAAATGCGGTCAAGGACCGCATCTTGTCGGTACCACATTCTGTGGAATGAAATCCAAAATCGGAGCGATTTTGCAGCGTCTTAGCGCAAATTGTTTCGAGTTATCCACAAAGACACAAGCTTTCCAACTCTCTTCGGCCGTTGGAAAGCGTACCCACCCTTACGCCATGCTACTGGCTGTATTCGTAATTGCCATGCACATTTGCATGACGACTTGCGAAGCCTGAATTTGTTTTCAACGAAACGATTACGAACCGAATCGCACTTTCGTTTCGCATTCCATTCGTAGCAAATGCGAAAGGTCCCTATTTTCGCACGACAGTCCCGTGATGGAAAAAGGACCAAAAGTGAATTTTACCTCTACTGCACAGACAAAGTAGTGTCGCGCCTCGCACTGATCGTACGCGAGATGAAGCATAAATGGGTGAGGGCAGGTTAAGAGAGGTATGAATAGTCTTTGTTTATTTATTTTACTTGAAAGGATTCCCAGAGGCCGTTTAGGCGCTAGGCCTAATCAAGGGGTCTCCATTTGGTACAGTTAGGATAAAAATATGAGAATACAAAGTGAGCAGAGAAGAAGAAATAACACGACGAATTGGACAACTGGGAGTAGGTAGGTAGGTACATTTTTATTTGAATTCGCAGAACCAAACGGGCGGTGTCGCCCAATTACATGGAAGCGAATGGAAACAGTAAAATATTGTAGGAAATAGCCTAACATGATAGCAGAGTATAGTACAAAGCAAAGAACGCTCAGTCAAAATAATAAATTCTACTACTACTACTGAAATGTGTTTTTATTGAAAGCACAAAGCAATGAAGATGTGAATGCAAGGAGGGCAATGAATTCAAAAGGCGAACAGCAAAATTGTAACAAAATAGAAAGATAACAAATATTAATGGCAACAGCAATGTTTATACATGAAAAAGGGGAAGGAAAAGGAAAGAAAGACATCCAAACCAGAACTGCTTGAACACCGCCAGAAATGAAACCGAGATTCATACAAAAGAAAAAACTTCAGGACACCGGAAAACAAACTTTAGATCACATTTTGACATTATACGAGATGATGACAACGAAAAACTATGCCCTAGAGAGCACACGGCATTCTACTACTACTAATTCTACTACTACTACTACTACTACTACTACTACTACTACTACTACTACTACTACTACTACTACTACTACTACTACTACTACTACTACTACTACTACTACTACTACTACTACTACTACTACTACTACTACTACTACTACTACTACTACTACTACTACTACTACTACTACTACTCAGGAACAGGAACGACACGATAATTTACTTTTTACTTTACTACTACTCAGTCAATGAATAACGTTAACGTTAGAATACAACACCGGGGAGGCGGTAAACAGCACATGCATGACTGGTACTGTGGAGTACCGCAAACGTTCAAAGGTTCCTGTAGTGTTCAGTAGTAGTTTTCTTTTATTTAAGTGGAGAAACCAAAACAGGCAGACGCCTAATAACAATGGACCCACTGTGTAGGGTGGTGGAGGAGGGGGGGGGGGGGGAGACATGGCTAATGGTAAATAGTGGCGACGAAATAGAGCAGTTCCAGCACAGCTACAGAAACATGGGCGTAAAGCTATAGAGGTTATGCGATAACGTCAAATCCGCCATATATAGGAGCCAGTTGGGGTGGCAAAATGCCCAAAGCGGGCACAGAAACCCCTTATATAGAAGAATTTGGGGTGGCAATGACGTGTATCGCATAACCTCTATAGTGGGTGCTACTGCTAGCAAGACAGAACGGGAGGCAGGCTTGTTTGAACTGGTGGTACTGGGTAATACCACGCACGTCGGATGGCAGGGTGTTCCATAAAATGGACCCGCGAGCGGTTGGACGGTCGTGGCCGGCTTTGGAGGCAGATTTGGGCACTCGAAGGCCCAAGCTGCGTTGCGCGCGCGTTGTTCGAGTACTGGGACGCTCCCAGAAGGGCTTGATTGATTTTATTTGGATTCGCGAGACAAAACGAGCAGGAGTACTCAGGGTAGCGAATGGTTGAGTTGTGCTATGTGACAATGCAGTGTGTGCGTGGGGTGGCGGTGGGGGGAGCTGCGGAGGCCCATACAATGTAAGGGGATGGGAGGAGAGAAGGCCAGCGGAGAGTCAAATTCAGAAGAGGGAGGAGAGAATAGCTGAAGTACACGGTTACTGTGCGAATTCAAATAAACCAAACAAACAGCAAAACAAGTACACAGCTCACGAGAATAAAGAGGACTGGAGCACAGAATTGAACTGCTGAAGTACACAGCTGACGAGAATAAAGACAGGAGCACAGAAATGACTGGAGGCAGTCTACGAAGTGGTGGTACCATCGGTGCATGCACCACGGTACATTATCATATTATCGGCTTTGCAAAGTTCGTGAGTACTGAATACCATGGTATGACCAACTGTGTAGCAGTCTACAACGTGTAGGGCCTAGGGAATGGCAGCTCGGCGGAATGCTGGGATGTTGCCCATGGCTCGCACCGTGTCAGGTATAATGGTTCCATAACAGGCAACTGCGAGATGCCGGTCGGCATTGGCCTGCTCGCCTTCTGGCTATTGGTTGTTGCAGGCCCAGACTGCGCTTGTGCGTTGCTTGCCCGACCATTCGAGCAACGCCAGATCATAATAAGGGTCTTTTGCTTGTGAAGCTCTTCGATGCCATACAGCTGCAGACGAGCAAGCAGGGGTTGGGCGCTTGTGCGAGGTGGCAGGCCGAATACGGCGCGTGCCGCGCGGTTTTGCTGAACCTGAAGGTGGGACCGCTGGTCTTGTCGAAGGCACCCAGAGAACGCCACGGACCCGTAGAGCAAATCTGGCATCACAGCGGATTTCACGTACTGCACTCTGGACTTTCTTGTTTGTTAGTTAGTTTGTTTGTTTATTTACGGATTCTCCAGAGGTAAATGGATAACTATCTTGTAAGGCAACGGCGGGCTCTCCAGAGTGCTCCCACCTTCTGCGAGGCCTTCTTCACAGCATTGTTAACGTGTTCGTCAAATCGAACGTGCTCGTCTATCGTGATGCCCAGGTACTTCGCATGGGGAACTGCTGGTAGCGGGTTTCCACGGCATTTGACAGTAATGTCTTGGCCGGGAATTCGTAGGACATGGATTTTGCTAGTGTTCAGGATTAGATTCCGTTCCTGGAGGTGGTTAGCAATCTCGGTTGTAGACGTTGTGAGAACTCGCGATACTTCATGGCAATCAGGGTGGCTGAACGTGAGAGCAATATCGTCAGCAAACTGCACTGAGAGGGACGGACTGGCAATAGTGGGCACATGCCCGGTGTAGATGGTGAAAAGCACGGGTCCGAGAACGGAACCCTGCGGGACGCCACATGAGCATGTGTCACTGACACCAATAATAATAATAATAATAATAATAATAATAATAATAATAATAATTTCCAGAGGCGGGTGAAGCCACCGAATTCTGGAGTGATCTTCTGTCTACACCTGCGCCGTTCACCGCTGGTGAGTGGTATGTAAGGCAAGCAGAATATTATGAAGAACACGTCCCTGTGCAGAGTAGCGCAGTTATCACCCAGGACATCCTGGCTGACTGCCTGCGCAAACTAGCCTTGTGGAGGGCTCCGGGCCATGACAAGTTGCATGGGTACTGGTGGAAGAGGCTGACAAGCCTGCACTCTTACCTTCGGAGAGCCTTCCAGAGGGTGATAGATGGCCACAGTGACATTCCGGGATGGTTGACGTCTGGCGCTACTACTCTCCTTCCTAAGACTTCTCCACCTTCGGCAATGCCCAAAGATTATAGACCAATTACGTGTCTTCCGATACAGTACAAGCTCTTTACCGCCGCCATATCGAAGATTATGTGGCAGCACATCAATCAACATGAAATACTTGCAACGGAGCAGCGCGGTTGTGCAGCAGCTGGTCTTGGTTGCAAGGAGCACCTGATGGTGGATAAGATGATTCTGGAGGATGCCCATACGAAAGGGCGAAATCTGGTCATGGCATACCTGGACTTCAAAAAGGCATTTGATAGTGTGTCGCATGAATGGATTCTACATGCTTTGACGATGTATCGATTCCACCCGTCTTTGGTCACAACTATTGCTCGTAGCATGCGGAACTGGAGAACGACAATGCACATATGCGACCAGGGAAGATGCAGGGTCACTACCGGCAACATTTCAATAAGAAGAGGCATATTTCAAGGTGACACATTATCCCCGTTACTGTTTTGCCTGGCGCTAAACCCAATCAGTTTTGAGCTCAACCGATTGCCTTTGGGATACAGAGTCAGCTGCAGAGACGCCGAGTTGTCTATCAATCACTCTTGGTACATGGACGACATTAAACTCTATGGGAAAACTACAAAGGATGTGACTACCCTCGTGTCTACCGTGTGTGGCGTTGGTGATGACATCGGCATGAATCTCAACCCGGCCAAGTGTGCCGTGCTGCACGTCAGGAGAGGAAAACCAGATGAAGGATGCTCTATCCAGGTTGGCGATGAGACCATTGCAGAGTCGCTACGACTCAATGAAACATACAAGTACCTTGGAGTAGTGCAAGCAGCCATGATACCTCACCCGAAGCTCAAGACGCAACTCACTGCAGAATACAAAAAGAGATTGTATTTGCTTCTTAACAGTGGATTGAATGCGCGAAACATGATCAAGGCCATCAATACGTATGCTCTGCCGGTTATGACATATAGTTATGGAATCGTAAATTGGACCGAGGCTGAAATCAAGACCACAGATCGAGTGACAAGATCAGCCTTGACTGCGTCTGGATTTCACCACCCCAAAGCCTCAGTCAACAGGCTCTACATGAAGAGGGGAGATGGAGGCCGGGGCTTGGTCTCTTGTGAGGATATGCACGGCCGGAGCATGTGTGGCCTGGCCCGCTACATGAGTACCAGCCCAATAGACAGAATAAGCCTGCTTTATCAGTATCATCAACAAAAACCTACAACAAAAAGCCACTCAATAACTGCAAAGGCCGCTAAGTTCCTGTCGAGTTTGGATCTGCCAGCAGCTGGACCAGCTTTACCCAATAAGCATACCATTAAACAAGCGTGCGCTGAGCGAAAATCCAAAACACTTTCCACTATGCCGCTGCATGGGAGATATTGGAGCCGATTGGAGGAGAATCGCCTAGATAAGGAGCTTACCTTCATGTGGTTGAAATCAAGGACACTGAAACCTTCAACTGAAGGCATGATTATGGCAGCACAAGACCAATCCCTCAAAACGAAAAATTACCAATACGCCATAATGAAGTCAATTCCTCGAACTGATGCCAATTGCAGGCTTTGCAAGGGCAGCTTAGAAACAATTGACCACATTGTCAGTGCCTGCCCAGTTCTTGCTCGGACCAGTTACATTGAACGACATAACCGGATAGTAAAGTATGTGCACTTCGAAATGTGTAAAGCACGAGATCTACCTACTGGTGCTTCACGATTCGACCACCAGCTCAAGGCATTGGTCAAGAGTAATCAGTATCGCCTCTATTGGGAGTATTCGGTCCCAACTGACCTGAAACTATCAGCAAACAGGCCCGATCTGCTCCTTGTTGATGACAAGGAGCGCATCGCCTACATTATAGACATCAGCGTTCCTGGTGAGAACAACATCAATAAGAAAATGGCTGAAAAGCGCTCGAAATATTATGATTTGAAGCGGGAGATTTCGAGGATTTGGTCCCTCAACCAGGTTGACGTGGTCCCTGTGGTTGTCGGTGCCCTGGGAGGCTTGGTGGGGGAGACTCCTCAATGCCTTCGGACTGTGCAGGGAGGAGACCTGGCTATTGTGCAACAGGAGGCTATACAAGGTTCGATTAAAATACTGAGAACTATCCTTAACATGTAGATGCACCTCTGCTGCGTTTGCATGTTCAATAGCTAAGAGACTTGAATAACGACTGATAAAGACTGATATTTCCTTTGTTACTACTCCCTTCATTGGTTGATGTATTTTGCCTGTCGCTGCAAATTCTTTATTATTGTTTTTGATGTTGGAGTTCGGATTGAGTTTCTTTCCTTTCTTCCTCTTCCTTCAACTAGTTCTTGTCCCTTTGGTTTTTAGGTTTTATTTATTTATTTATTTTTGTTTTTGTTTTTTCACTTTCTTTTTGCTGTCCCACCCATGGAAATATTTCCCGGTGGGTCTGGCTTATCGCCTTCGAAGGAAGTGAATAAAGGAGAAATAATAATAACAACTTTATTAGGATGACCCAAAGGCTGACCGCCTATCGTGGGGTCCGTCGCATCGAAGGATGATGATACAAGAGAGTACAGATTGGGAAAGGGGGGGGGGGGACTACGATGAACAGAGTAACGGCATGCCAGCGAGTAGACCTGAATACTGACAAGAATGTTTGCGCAGCTCTTTCTTGAATACATGGACAGAAGATTCCGAAGTCAATGTGGGTGGGAGACAATTCCATAAAAGGGAGGTTTTGAATAAAAAAAGTGATTTGGATGTTGTCAAGGCTTTGGGGAGGATACTTTTGTTGTCGCGTCTCTCACTACGGGAAATATTAAAACTGAACTGAGCCAAGGTGTTCCGGTATTTGAAAATAAACTTGTGCAATGTAACTAGGCTAATGAATTGTCTACGGTACTGCAGTGATTCTAGTTTGGCAAATGCGTTCAGATCTTGCTTTGGCGTGTCGAAGGCAAATCGAAACTTTCGCCGTCGCAAGTACGACCTGATGAATCTTGCTTGGAGTTTGTCTAGCTCACACAAATCAGACGCAGGTAGCCGGTACGCCCACACCACAACACCATACTCTATAACGGGTCGAACGTAGCTCTTGTAAAGGAGCATCATGACTTTGGGAGTAAGGCGCTGGGCCATGTAACATAGCAACGTAATTCTCTGTTTGAATTTTCCACTCATATCTATCAGGGGCGTAGCCAGGATAGTGATCAAGGGGGGTGCCACGACTTTCCCTACACAAAAGTACATGCACTTATGTTGGTCCTTTCATGCATATTATTCGATCCGTGAAATGGGGGAAGCAAAATTCGCTCCTAATTTAGGGACCGGCGGATTCTGCTCGAAAAGGTGGAAGATTCTGCTCGAAAAGCAGTAAAATTGGCAGAACCATACAAACCTTATGGCGGGCAATTCCTCGAATTCTGTTCCATTTCCTTATCCACATACCAAACATGGATGAAACTTACCAGAAAAAGCACAAAATTCTGCCAATTTTTCTGCCGGCAGAATCCGCTGGACCCTCCATCGAACTTTTAAAGTGGGATTTCTCGAGCCATTTTTCCCCTTCGTCATGTTTGATAGTGCAGTAAGGCATCCTTGATCAAACCTACACTATTCCCCACAAAAACTCAAACTGCACTTCAACGTTACCTTCAATCTTCTGCTGCTGTATCCACACTTGCAATGCATGAAAGAAACTTTGCCTTTCCACAACGAGACCAATTAACAGCGAGAACTACATTATACAAAACATAGCGAGAACAAACTGCTATGTCTGATGTGTGCTTTCCGGCCATAGACCACGTTGCTACTTCCTTGCTTCTACCAATGGCGTGTTTATGATTCTTTGGTTCTAACAAAACATGTGGAGTGTGATGCAAATTATGTGCTGAGCCTGCTGAGGCCTGATGTGACACTGCACAACGGCAGGTACGAAGCGGAGTTCCCTTGACTAGAAATTTCATTGCAAAATGGCCAATCATGACATGAGACAAAAATTAATAGTCCACTGCATGTGGATTGGTTTCAGATACATTGTACTTGCAGGTCTGAACCAGGGAGTAGTACCTACTACTCCCTGGTCTAAAACAGGGATGGCTACAGTGTGCGATGTGCAGAGTTGCGCATGTGATCAGCGGGTCTGCTACAGTCTCTCTCGAACCAGCTGTGAACCAAGATCGAAATTTTTGAGGGGTGCTTTGGCACCCAAAGTACTACGCCCCCTGTCTATGTAATGCTGGTGGAAGTTCAGATTAGCGGTGAAGCGAATTCCGAGATGTTTCAGCACATCGGTACGGTTGAGAGGAGCCCCATATATTTGGTATGCTGCAGCCATGGACGGCGATACCGACTTGTAGGAATAGCTGATGACAGAGGTTTTCGATGGGGAGAACTCGCCTCCTCTAGCTCGAGCAGGTTTGGCACGCTTGTATATCGGCTTGCAGTGCTGGGCTGGTCGGAGTGTGTTCGTATGGGTGGAGTAAAGTCACATCATCCGCAAACAGGAAGGTATGGGAATGCATTATGGTGGTAGGTAGGTCATTAATGTAGATTAAGAACAAGAGAGGTGATAAATGTGAGCCCTGCGGCACACCACAGTTGGTGATCTTCGGTAACGATGTGCATGACCCAACTTGTACCGCTATCTGTCTGTCCTGCAAGTAGCTCCGTATCCATGCAGTGACTTTGGGGTCTGAAAACCTACTGATCTGATCAAGGAGAGTGGAGTGGTTTACTCTGTCGAAGGCTTTGCAGAAGTCGAGGGAGACTAAATCGAAATTTGACTTCTTGTCAATGTAGCATGCCATATATTGCGTTAGAATAACCAGCTGGTCTGTGGCGGATTTGTCTTTCACATAGGCGAATTGTTCACTGCATATTTTCTCTGTTGCGCTGAGGTATGTCTGGAGCTGATTGGCGGCTAGTTTTTCAAATAGTTTTGCGATGCATGGGAGAAGGGATATTGGACGATAATTCGTTGGCTGAGTTGGGCAGCCTCTCTTCTTGAAGATGGGGATGATTGTTGCCATTTTTCAAGCCTTGGGACACACACCTTGTTCCAGACTGTAGTTGAACAGGATGGCCAGAGGCGTACAAAGAAGATCCGCACATTTGCTGAGAACGGAGTTTGTGATATGCGTGTCAGCACACGATTTGTGCACCGGTAATGCTCTTGCAGCATCGTAGACTTGTGCAGGAGTGATTGCAGTGAACCTAAAGTGTTTTTAATAGGGCATTCCCCACAGGCCATTATTATGCCGGCATAATCCGCCAAGGGCTATTCCTGACTAGGGTCCAGCGGATAATGCTCCGAAAATGTTCGTATAATGCTAATCATAATGCTCGAAAAACTACCTTCTTATGCTGATTATAATGCTTCAACAAGGGCTATAATGCTCTTGGTTTGGAACAAAAATGGAAGAAAGGCTGCACATTGTCAAACTTCCAGGAAAGGATGCATATAGTCAATCTGCCTCTGAAGCTACTGCAATATCTCTCAAGAGCTCCACCACTTCTTAGCACTATACCACTGGATCGAGTCTCCATTGGTTGCTCTCCATTGCAACTTTGATGCAGGGCTGTGGCTGAATAGTGGGTGTATCGAATCTTTTCCCTTGCTTATCCATGTAGTGAGGGGTGAAACCATTATTGCTGGTGGTCATTTGGATGCTGGAAGCATATCATGGGAAGTGGTGTTCCTGCCTGCAGACAAGATGTCACTGCTGCCACTCTGTGAAAAATGCCAGTCTTCATCTGAAACAGCTCACGTGAAGCCAGTCGACAGACAATCTCAGATCGAGATCCCTCTCATTTGCGGAAATCCTGAAAAAAACACATGGTCAGAAGTTGTTTTGCCGCTCTACATCCTCTGCTTGCGCTGTCTTCTTCTCCGGAGGTTGCGTGGAGACAAATGGTTGGCCACAATACTTTTCTTTTCTGATAGCACTTGACTGTAGGCTAGGCCTCGACCAAATATGCTTGCGCATATTTCCGCATATGTTGTGAGACAGTTCATAAATGGCATATTGAGCGACAAAGGGAATATTGGAATGAAGCCAGCATATAATTCAAATATTCTGAAGAAAATGAGGACAAAACATTCATACTATGGTCAAAATGCGTTCAGAAATGCCTTTTATGGATGAATTTGGAATGGTTGAGGCGTTTGCTACATTCCCCATGGATGAACACTATCACTACGGTTGCTGTGGCCACACCCCAGCCATACTATTCCGCATGTATTTTGATTTGCACCATAAGCATGATAGCCGTGAAGCCAATGAATATTCCCAAGTTGTAATTTTACTGAAATGATCTACACTTTCTGCTTATGTCGAGCATATTTTGGCATATCCTTTTGCATATTTGCTAAGCCTTTGGCATATTATGGACGTTTTTCCTGATATGCGACGAGCATAATAATTATGCTCTTTTTTTAGCATATTTGGTCGAGGCCTACTGTACAGGCCTTGCATTACAATCGTCCACGACAAACTGTACGTGCTTCACCAGGAAAGTAAGACAGGCGCTCCTGAGCACTCAAATCGACTTGGTAATGCGTCCATGAGAAATTCTAGTTCTTTTCGAGCCTGCTGATCTGGACTCGGCAAAGGCAGTTATTTGGAACAAGCTCTTTCTGTATATAGCCGCTCCTTCATCCAGGTCCAAATTTATCAATAGATGAGTGTTTTCTTCAGTATCGCTAGAGATATGCTTTGGCCAGAGCCTATGGCATAACAGGAAAACTCCTCTTCGTCTCCTTGATATGCACTTCGCGGACGTCTAGTCTCCTCCATGGCTCTCCATGATTTCTAAGAAGGAACTCCTCGTAAATCATCGTTCCGGATATTGTGTAACAGCCTCAGTTGCAACGTTGGGCATGCTACATCACCTGTACATTTACCTGACTACATAAAGACTTTATGTAGCAATGACATTACATGTACAAGTATGAAGTCAGGTAAATGTAGCATTAGCGCCAAATGTGTTACGTGTCTACAAATCACAAAGTTATGTGCCGGTGCAATACAAGGCGCTGCACCTCTTGGCTTTAGCCGATTGTTGCCAAAAACCTTATATTTCCCGACATTATCCACTATGAAACTCGTTATGCCGCTGAAACCGCACAGAATGATCATCTTGCTCCTTTCTAATGCTCCATAATGGTCTGATGCTCGGATAGTCTCATATGCCGAATATAATGCCGGCATTATCCGCTGGACCCTATTCCTGCCTCCCTGGGTGTCCTGTGGTACGTGAACTATGTCAACTGTTCCTCGGTGCCCCTCGCTATTCCGACTGTAGTGCAATTTTCATTTAAAAAATATTTTTAACGAAAAGAAGTCTTGAGGCTTCCTGCAGTTTCATAATAGAAAAGAAGTTTGGATGGATAGCATTGGATACACCCATTCCAGTCTCATTGGAAATCTGAACCTATTGCAATATTAAACAACGTTTCGGCACATGGCCATCATCAGGTAACTGAACAATGAAAATCTGTTTTCTTAATAATAATAATAATAATATCTTTATTAGGATGACCCAGAGGCTTGTCGCCTATCAAGGGGTTCACCGCTTTGAAGGATGTACATGTACACGTATGAGCTAAAGTGAAAGTAGTGAAAAGTTGTGCAGCGTGAATGCGTTGGGGAGCACACGGGGGGGGGGGGGGGGGGGGGGGGTTATGTACATGGCGTAGGCATACCGGAGAGCGAAGCACTATGTTTGCAAGTGAGTTTGCGAAGCTCATTCTTGAAAACAATAATGGATGGTTCTGCAGTTAGTCTTGGTGGGAGGCAGTTCCATAAGAGGGAGGTTTGGAAGAGAAACAACGATTTTGATGTGGTCTTTGCTTTAGGGAGAATAATTTTGTTAGGGCGTCTCGCACTCTGCGTGATATTGAAATGGAATGAAGCTAGGCAACGTCGATACTTGAAAATAAATTTGTGCATGGTAACCAAGCTTAAAAACTGCCTGCGGTAAAGAAGGGATTCAATGTTAGCTTTTTTATTAAGATCCTGCTTGGGTGTATTAAAGTCGATTTGGATTTTGCGTTTCCTAAGGTAGGATCTTGCAAACCTGGCCTGGACTCTATCCAGCTCAGTCAAGTCGCTTGAACGAAGACGAAAGGACCACACTACGACGCTATACTCAATCACAGGTCTAACATAGCACTTGTAGAGGAGCATCATGGCCTGCGGTGTAAGACGATGTGCCATGTGACAAAGTAGGCTTACTCTCTGCTTGAATTTGCGACTGATGTCAAGGTAGTGTTGACGGAAGTTTAGGTCTGCACTGAAGCGAACTCCCAGATGTTTGAGGATGTCAATACTGGGAAGAGGTAGACCCTCCATAGTGTAGGTGGCAGATGTTGGTGCTGGTGATGATGCTGCCACTGGCTTATAACGGAAGCTTAAAACAGAAGTTTTTGAGGGCGAAAACTCTCCGCCTCTTTCCCTGGCCCAGTTTTGACATGCATGAATGTCCGCTTGGATACCAGGACTTGACAGAGAGCCTTTGTACGGCAAAAGTAGAGTGACATCATCCGCAAACAAGAAGGTGTGCGAATGATGTATGGCTTCTGGTAGGTCATTAATGTAGATCACGAACAGTAGAGGAGACAGATGCGATCCCTGGGGAACACCACAGTTGGTGACTTTGGGCACTGACATGCATGACTCAATCTTCACGGCTATGCTTCGATCCTGCAAATAACTCTTAGTCCAGGCAGTGACTTTATGGTCCGAGAAGTTGCTGACTTGACGGAGGAGAGTTGAGTGGCTTACTCTGTCAAATGCCTTGCAGAAATCTAGGGAGACCAGGTCGAAGTTCAGACGCTCATCAATGTAGTCGGCCATTTGCTGGGTAAGTATAATAAGCTGGTCTGTCGCAGACTTCTCCTTCACGTACGCCTATTGTTGACTGCATATCTTCTGTTTTATTGTTAGGTAAGCCTGGAGTTGTTTCGCTACTATTTTTTCAAAGAGTTTTGCTATACAGGGGAGGAGGGATATTGGGCGGTAGTTCGTAGGGTGAGTTGGGCAGCCTTTCTCCTTGTACACTGGGATAATCGTGGCCATCTTCCAAGCGGAAGGGAACTCGCCTTGCTCAAGACTGTAGTTGAATAGTTTAGCCAGAGGTACACACAGGATGTCTGCACAGCGGCTGAGGACGGCATTTGATAGGTAACTGTCAGCAGATGATTTGTGCACAGACAATGTTCTTGCAGCTTCATAGACATCTGTGGATTTGATTTTTGTGAACGAAAATGGCTCTTGGTCATCAATGGTGCTGGATGATGGACAACAACTTGGTTGCTGATTTGGGGAATCTGCGGTGCATTGCTTCCTGAAGAATTCACAAAGGATTTCAGCTTTGGCTTTGCTAGATGTGTGGGTGCCGTCATCATCCGCGAGAAGTTGTATTCCACGCGGCTTACTGCCAATGTTGCATATCTTCTTTGCTCTTTTCCACCACGAGTAGCCGCCTGCTCTGCCTTTGCTTAGCCTCGATGTCCCCAGTGTAGACAGATACGAGTCTCGAGCTTTCCGTATGGTGTTGCGGTACTCATTTCTGCAGAGAATGTATGCTGCTTTAAGCGTCGGATTGTGTAGGTCTCGGCGGTGAAGTTTGTACAGGCGTGAGACTCGTTGACGGTTTTTTCTATGCGAGGAAGTGAACCAAGGCTGTGTATTCACACGGAAGGTTTTGTTAGTCACGAGGGTGGACCGTGCGATGGCTTGATCTAACGATGAGCACAGTGCCATGCATCTGTAGTCAATGTGCACGTCCTCCCCAAGTATACACTCTTCCAAGTGCATAGTACTGAGTATTGTGCGCAACTTGTTGAAATTGATTGTTCGTTTCTCTGTGGTGTTCTCCCTAGTCTGACCCTTGGTTGCTCCTGATACTGAGCGATAGATTGCAGACAGTGCTGACCAGGATGCGGAGCATATGACAGGGCAGTGGTCCGTCAGTGGCATCCCCACAATGCAATTGTCAAAGACATCAGGTGCATTTGATAATACCAAATCTAGTGATGGATTCGAATGGCTGGACGGTCGAGTGCCACAATTCTTTGACACCAGACTCAAGCCAAGATCATTGAAAACAGAATTTAGCGCACGACCGTCTGTATTTGTTCTATCGTTCGTGTTCCACTCCTCATTTCGGGCATTGAAGTCGCCTGTAACCACTAGTGGGCTGTTGTCCACCACCTCAGACAAAACCGAGAATGCATGCTTGAAAGAGGAGGTGTGATGACGTGGTGGCCGGTACATGCATGAAATAATGATACCATTGACTTGAAGTGTGATCATTTCTGATGACTGGTGCTCTAGGTCCGTGCGACGGCGTGCTGAGAGATGTGACGCACTCAGTATGGCAACTCCTCCACCTCCCAGTGTGTTCCAACTTACTTGAACACTGTCCCTGTCCCGTCGGTGAAGCTCGAACTCTGGAACTGATACTATTTCGTCGGGTGTAGTGCTATTTAGCCATGTTTCCGTCAAGCAGAGGACATCGATGTGGTGCTGCTCAATCAAGTCGATGAGTTGAACTAATGTTGACTGCATGCTGCGACAGTTCAGAGTGCATATGACCAAAGAGCCTGAATGCATGGTGCTATTCTGCAAACTAATGTTGTGGTGGAGTGGTGTAGTATGTACATGGGAAATAGAACAAGAAGAAGAAGAGGAGGGGTGCTCATCACATGCATTCATATGGGAGAAGTGAGTAAAATTATTAATGTGAGTAGTATATACATTGACAGCGGGATCACTTGCCTTTGCCACTGGGCCAGCGCTGTCCTATGCGTTGCCGTCTTGTAGGAGCTGGGCGATACGCTCATCCGGCAAAGGCACTCCTCCTTGGACTATCTTGTCGTACGGTAGCGAGCAGGTCACACCTTTCTTTCGCAGCGTCCGAAAAAGGGGAACAACAGCCTTTCTCGCCGCCTGTTGGTGCGGGGTCAGGTCGTGACCCACATACAACGGCCTGTCGAGGAAGGTCAGTTTGAACCGGTGCCGGAAAACTGCGTCCTTTATCGACATCGACGTACGGATGCGTACTGGTCGGGGGCGAGTTTCACTGTCGGTGGTGGTTGCCTTTTTGCCGATCCTCTCGATCGTGGTGTCTTCGGGAAGAGAAACACCAGCTTCTGACATCACATTCCTGCATGTTGTGGGCACTGCACTCACAGACTCAGGCAACCCGAACAAGATGATGCTATTGGATCGAGACATAACATCATGTTGCTCTTGCAACAGGGCTTGCACTTCCGCCCGTTTCACGAAATGTGTTGTTCCAGTCGCGGACTGATCATTTGCATTGGACGTGACATCATTGATCTTCGCTTTAGTGACGGCGGCAGCGTCACTAAGAGAACCGATTTTCTCGGAAAGCACTACTAGTTCTTGTCGAATCCGTTTTATGTCTGTTTCGGTATGGACTTTCACTGATCCGACATCCTCCATGCATTGCCTGATTTTCAACTCATTCTGCTTCGTGCCTTTCTCTAGGCTCTCAACTTTTTGTTTGACATTCGTCAAATCGAGCGTAATGGCTGCAATCTTCAAGGAAACATCATCGAGAGTGCCCTTCATGCTCTGTTGCCCGGCGAGAAGTTCTCTTAACAGGCTTTCAGAGGTGCTTACCGGTGCTGCGGGCGGGGTGTCCGGTATCATGGTGACGGCGTCACAGGACGCGTCATCATCCATTTCGTTATACTGTAGCGCAATTTTAATTGTTTCTTCGTTATGGGGGACACAGACCATGGGTAGCCCTCTGCGTTTCCTGGTGCGGGCGAACAATTTGTCAACTGTTACTAGGTGGCCCTCACTGGTTTTTCATTCATTCATTCAGACTTGTTTTTGAAGGATTCTCCAGCAGTAAATGGGTACGTATCAGGGGTGTTTCCCGAAGGGTGGATGTGATAAACGGGAAGTTTAGAGAGGGGGGGGGGGGGGTGTTTGTACTGTAATGCATTCTTTATTTGCTTCTTATTTATTTATTTATTTCTGCACAATTGACAGCGACTCGCTGTCTTCTCGTGCACGAGTCACGGAACCTATTTTGGGCACTGCACGAGCCGAGTACAAAACGAAATCGATCTCGTTTCGTTTACGAGTTGACAACAAATCACTGAGCCTCTCTATTTCCGTTCTTGGCCTCAACAGTACAAAGTACAAATATCACTTCACACTGGCTCGAAATGTAACCTGTTTGTACGCTTGCGCCGTCGCGCGACCTGCCTTTGGAGGTTCATTCAGTTATGACAGCTCGATAGGTTCTTTTACAAGTAGTAGGTGTTCAGCAGGGATCTATTCCTGACTCCCTGGGTTTCCGGTTGCACGTGAACAGCAACCCTTCTTCACTTCCCGTTTATCTCATCCACCCTTCGGGAAACACACCTAATAATACCGTAAGTAACCATTTACTGTTGCAGAATCCTTCAAAAAACAAGTCTGAATGAATGAATGAAAAACCAGTGAGGGCTACCGTGTAACAGTTGACAAATTGTTCGCCCACACCAGGAAACGCAGAGGGCTACGCATGGTCTGTGCCCCCCCCCCCCCATAAGGAAGAAACAATTAAAATTGCACTACATGTATACAGTATAACGAAGAAAAACGATTTTCATTGATCAGTTACCTGATGATGGCCATGTGCCGAAACGTTGCTTAAACTGGAATGGGTGTATCCATCCAAACTTCTTTTCTATTAGTATTATGAAACTGCAGGAAGCCTCAAGACTTCTTTTCATTAAGAAAATATTTTTTAGATGAAAATTGCACTACAGTCGGAATAGTGAGGGGCACCGAGAGGGGGGGGGGGGTGTTTGTACTGTAGTACATTCTTTATAATTTTGCTTCTTCGCTATGAGCACAGGCAATACTGCATTGTTTTTGTTGTAGCATACGTTGTTCATAGTGGAAGTCAAGGTAGGCATAACGCCGAATAACATTCACCGTCCGATTACAGGAAAAATTGTGTAAATCAGTATTCCTTTCTTTACTTATCTTTGATATTTATGACCCACCCAAGTTGGGTGGTGTGCTGCTTTGCTGCTTCGAATTGCAGTTAGACCGCTTTGTCAAAATACTACTAGTCTCGTCATCGTCCAGTAACAATCGACATTCTTTGTTCCGTTGGGACTGTAGCTTTTGCTCGTTTTCGTTGCGCTTGCCTTCCCCTCCTTGGTCTTTTCATAACCTTGAACCTTCCAAATTGGAAGGCTGTCGGTTAGCGCTACGGAGATGTGTTGAAGCTAGGTGTCAGGACGTCGAATGTCTCAGTACTCTTGTCAGTTTTGTGCCTAGTTATTGCACTTTCTGACTGTTTATAGTATCTAGTTACAGTGATGGAGAGTTACTCTTAACTCGTATCCATATGTCCTTTTCTTTTCTACATTTATTTATGGCTCAACATCCGAGTTTTAAATTATTATTTATTTTATTTATTTATTTATTTCTGCACCTCGTGGCATGTCAAGACAGCCAATTGAATTTAGGAGAGGGTGAGACCAACCACGGAAGAAGAGAAAAAAGAAAATGAAGAGTACTTACACAAAGTGGGAAGGGATTAGCCACTTACAAAGCAATGGGATGCTCAGCGAGCTATGCAGCGGAAGTGGGGACTGTGACTTTGTTTACTGGGAGATACTGAAGTGCTGTCTGACGAGGGTACGGAATTTGAGCATATCTGGAGCTTGTCTAACACTGGGAGGCAGTTGGAGCCACGTGGAGTAGGAGGAAAAGAAAGGGGAATTTACGAATAGGGTAGACCTAGCTATGGGGAGACGAACGCAGCTTCAGGTGGTGCCACCTGAATTGAACCAATTACGGGACTGTAAATGAGCAGGGTGCTGGTCAAGAAAAATTGAATGTGCCAGGGTGCACTTGGAAGCATCAAGGTAGTGTTGCAGAGTGGTAGTGGATGCAGCAGCATACAAGTCTAGATTTGAGATATAACGATCAGTACGAAAATATGATGCGCAGTATACGGCGATGGAGAACTTCTAATTTACCTATGTGGGTTTTGTTAGTAGTAGTAGTAGTAGAATTTATTATTTTGATAGGGAAGGCCCTACAGACGTTGCCGTCTTGTTACAGGGAACCCTAAGTGCTCTTTACAGAGCGAAACAAAAACGGATAGATGCTCAACCTGACGACACGAGACAGGCAGTTAATGGTGGACCAGGCAGGGAAGCCGTACGTGAAGAGGGGACGAATGTATGATTTATAAAAATTAATCCTGCAATTTTGGGGCAAATGGGACAAGTGAGTCACTTGACATTATGCCGACAGATCGGCATACTTTGGACGACACATGATCAGCATGGTGAGACCAGGAGAGGGCGGAATCTATGACAATGCCAAGGTGTTTATGGTGGGGCGCTACAGAGAAAGGGTGACAGGGATCATCCGGAAAGTGGAAGATGGGCACTGGATCTGTGGGAGGGGGAAAAGGAGGAGCTCGGTTTTGGTCACATTTGGCTTAAGGTACCAAGTGCTCATCCAGTGAACAATGTCGTTGATACAGGTCTGAACTTTGGGGTACAGGGTGGCGTGAGATAGAGAGGAAGCAAGGACAGTGGTATCATCTGCAAACAAAGAAATTTTGGGAACTGCATAGGGGAGGTCATTAAGCCTGGTATGTGAGGAAGAGCAGGGGACCCAAAATGGAGCCCTGGGGCACTCCGGTTGTCACAGACTCGGGGTCAGATAAGGTTCCATTTACTGTGACGCACTGATTTCGGTCCAAGAGGTAGCTAGTTAACCAGGCGAGTAGGGAGCCGGAGACACCATGGGCACGAAGTTTGGCGATCAGGCCCTTGTGCCACACGGTGTCGAAGGCCTTGGAGAGGTCGAAGAAACAGATGCAGGAGACCTGCCCTTGGTCTTTTAGGGAGCAGAGGTCTTGGAATATGCGGGACAACTGCAGGGATGTGTTGTCCTTACGACGGAAGCTAGATTGTGCGGGGTGAAGAAGAGGGGAGATATGGTCATACAAGCGGTCGTACACTATTCTCTCTAGCAGTTTGGAGACGCAGGACAGGAGGGAGATTGGTCGGTGATTAGACGGGTTGTTCTTGTCGCCTTTATTTTTGTACACTGGAATGACAGTGGTTGACTTCCATCGTGACGGGAATGTGCCGGAGGAGAGGGAAAGGTTAAAAAGAATGGAGAGTGGGCGGGCAATTGAGTAGCTCAGTTTCCTGAGGATCTCATTGGTGATCCTATCAGCTCCGGGGGATTTGTTCAGAGGCAGTCTTGCAATATACTTGTGAACAGTCTATGAGGTGATGATCAGGGAGTGCAATGTAGTTGCTGGTGGAGGTAGGGAGGAAATAATGGGAATAGGAGCATCGGGGTCAACCTGTAAGCCAGCACTGACGAAGTGGCGGTTCAATAAGTTACCAATGGATGCCGGAGAGGTGCTTGTTCGACCATTGGGGCCCACCATCTTCAAAGGTATAACCCGGGCGCTGGTAGGATTTCGCAGTTGACGAATGAGCAGTTGAGCACCTTACATTTTGAAGTTGGTTGTTCCTGCTAGTACGCGTGGAACACACGCTTCCTGTAGAATTCGACACGTTCCAGTTCGTAGATTCTTCATGGAAAGCACGGTGTTGGAAATGCTGAAAATTGCCAAGTAGTTGTGGTTGCGTGCATTGTCGCACGACTCCATCACCAGGTCACACTGCAGTACTGGCTCGAAATGAAACCTGTTTGTGCGCTTGCGCCCTCGCACGACCTGCTTTTGGAGGGTCATCCAGTTACTACAGCACGATAGGTAAGTTCAGGTGTTCCACAGGGATCCATTCTTGACTCCCTTCGTTTCCTGGCCTGGTGTACGATTACGTGAACGATTTGTCAACTGGTTGGTTGGTTCGTTTTCAGGTACGCTTGCGCCCTCGCACGACCTGCCTTTGCATTTGGAGGCTCATTCGGTAACGACAGCTAGCTACAGCTCCATAGGTCCTTTTCGATGTTCCACAGGGATCCATTCGTGGCTCTCTACGTTTCCTGGTGTACCTGAACGATCTTGGCAATTGTCACTCACTTTTCGTGGATTGTACTGACTTTATAAAATAATAATCTTTAGTTTTTGTTGCTCTGCTATGGTATGTTCGCAGACATCGATACTCATCCTGGTCTAGGCCAGTAGTGGACAGACACATATTCCCGAACAAACTTGTGCCAACGAGCCCATGTGTCGGGTTGAGACCGTTGTACAAGCGTCGAAAATCGCGCAAGCAAAAATCCTTTCATTATTATTATTTATAGAAAAGAAAAAGGACCAAGGAACTACAAGTTACGCTATAATGTCCTCTAACACCACCAGTTACTAAACAATCAGTTCATGCGATAACATTGCACGACACTGACCGACGGTACTAACGTTCTACAACTAACTGGCTAACAGCTCTAGCACATCTTGGATGCACACTCCAACAGCCTTCCAACTTGGAAGGTTCTAAGTTATAGAAATAACCTAAGTTGTGGAACGTCAGTACCGTCGGTCAATAGGGAGGTTTAGTTCCCACGTAACGGGAACGCGTACGTGGGTGATACACGTAAAGTGGATGAAGGGCATCCACGTTGCAATGTTGTGCTTAGTCACACGGAACAAACAAAAGCATGAAGCGAAAGCCCAAACCTGGTCAAAGACGAAGCTACCCGGGCCTAAGAAGCTCATCGAATATTTTGATTTCGTGCTTCGAAAACTTCTTCAGCTGAGCCCCCTCACAGCTCGCAAAACACTGCAGTACCGTAGACAATTCATTAGCCTAGTTACATTGCACAAGTTTGTTTTCAAATACCGGAACACCTTGGCTCAGTTCAGTTTTAATATTTCCCGTAGTGAGAGACGCCCCAACAAAATTATCCTCCCCAAAGCCTTGACAACATCCAAATCACTTTTTTTATTCAAAACCTCCCTTTTATGGAATTGTCTCCCACCCACATTGACTTCGGAATCTTCTGTCCATGTACATGTATTCAAGAAAGAGCTGCGCAAACATTCTTGTCAGTATTCAGGTCTACTCGCTGGCATGCCGTTACCCTGTTCATCGTAGTTTGAGGGAAAGAGACAAACAAATTATTATTGTAGAAGAGAAAAGGACATATGGATACGAGTTAAGAGTAACTTTCCATCACTGTAACATGATACTATATACAGTCAGAAAGTGCAATAACTAGGCACAAAACTGACAGAGTACTGAAACATTCGACGTCCTGACACCTAGCTTCAACACATCTTCGGTTAGCGCTACGGAGATGTGTTGAAGCTAGGTGTCAGGACGTCGAATGTTTCAGTACTCTGTCAGTTTTGTGCCTAGTTATTGCACTTTCTGACTGTATATAGTATCATGTTACAGTGATGGAGAGTTACTCTTAACTCGTATCCATATGTCCTTTTCTCTTCTACATTTATTTATGGCTCAACATCCGAGTTTCAAATTATTATTATTATTATTATTATTTAAAGAGTCGGCGTGGAGAAAGCAATTTTATTAGTGCAATTAGGAGTATAATAGATGCAGACATGGCCAGACAACAACGAGTTCATGGAATTTTTAAGGATTTTCGTGTTCCGCTCATTAGTGAATAGTATCGGAACTGAGGGTACTGTGTACAAAAAATAGAACATTTTATAACAGCATAATTAAAGGTGTGAACAAAAAAGGAAGTGCTACAGCATTACATAATAGGTGTCAAACATAGTGCTAACATATATAACTGAGTGCAGGCACAAAGCATGAGGTGATACAGTGCAACATGACACAACATTTACATCTGATAATCAGACAAATCTCCGGAATTGTGCTGCCCGGTACGTTGGTAGGACTCTTCAACACCTGAACGCACGTATCAGACAACATGTCGTTGCACTTATTACCACCAGCAGCCAGAGCAAAGCGGCCAAAGCGTGGTAGGCCGTGTAAGAACCCAGTTAGCTCAGTAGACAAACACGCTGTGCCGACAGCGCCGCCTGTTCCCGTGCCACCACCGGCCCCACCACCTGGGGTACCGTGGGTGGCTGGAGCTGAGGTGGGTTTGCCATCAGTGACCTGGCCACCACTTCTCGACCCACGGCGAACGGCAGCGGAGCCTACTCTAGCACAGCATCATCGTCCTGGAATGGAGGAGGGGCTACCGAGAGACACTGTACCCTCACCTCGGCAGTTGCCCTTGCCTCCGCCTGAGCCACCCCCTTTACCTTTGGTGACTACCGAGACGGTGGTCCCCCCGATGCTGGGATCCACGGTGCCGACTGTGTCTGGACAGAGAGGGAGATCATCGACAAACCAAAATGAAACCAATATCCTTACCCATAGACCCAGAAGAAGCACAGCTAACTATTCACTTGAAATTTATGCACGGAATCATTTAATGGACTTGGCCCACGCAAAATGGACAGTGGAAATGGGTGTGCAGTACCAGAGAACCCAGCAACGGTGACGCGGAGCAGCGGTCAAACGACTTGTGATGCTGTTGGAGATGATGGAGCCATGTTGGAGGCTGATAAGGAGTGCAGTGAGACTGAGCATCAAACGGATGATGAGGATGTGACTGATGATGATGATGGTGGTGATGAGGACGATGATGATGAAGATGAGACGGAGGACGAGGATAAGGCGGAGGAGGTGGTCTTTGTCTGGAGGTGCATACACGCCAGTGCGAGTCCATCCCTCCAGGAGCTCTTCGTACGCTGCGCGGATCGTAGGACGCGCCTGGATCTCGCCCTGGGGCTCCGTCTACCAGCTACACGAACCTGCGCCGGACGATCTCGCCCTGCCTCCCGAGGTAGTGCCCTTTGGAACGACAAGCGAAATATTCTGTTTGTTTTTTCTGTTTTCTTTCTGTTGTACCCGATCTCCCTCTGAAGTACCGCTGACTCTATGCTGAAGATCTAAGCATTTAAATTCCCATTCTCATTATAATTTTCATATTCGCTTTCATGTTATTGGGTTCTATGCCCGTTTGAATTTGGGAATCAAAATAAATACAAACAAACAAACAAACGTCCTACCGGATGCAGTCAGAGTACTGTCGTCTCTCAGCAGCTTCAAAGCTGCCGTCGTACCGTATACCCTCCGATCTTCCTGATGTTATGATAATAAACTTGCCCTGAGACAGCTTCCTGTCTGTGATTGATTTTCACTGTTTACCATTATTATTTGCCATGGCGACCCCCGTAAGTCCGTAACTGGCAGGGCAGGGTTGGGCCTTTTTTCCTCCCGATGTTAGTAGCAAGTACTCTCGTTAGCAGTAACTGTTAGTACTTTGTTTGTTTTTTATTATATTTCTTATTTTATTTTCTCTATTTATTCTCCTTACCAGGCGTGGGCCATCCCCTGGACTAACAAAATGGGTGCCTTATTATTATTTTTCTGTTTCTGTTTTAATGACAGTCCACTGCACGCCTGAAAAAAGTACTTAGTTTATTAGGCGGGTTACAGAACTATCGTTCGCTGGCTTACTTGTAGTTTGATAACGCTTCGCTCTTCATTGAGATATCTACCATTCTCTCTTTTTTCTCCTTATTTTCTCCCCAACCCTCCTTCCCTGTAACATAATAAGAAATTCGCTGACTTGTCATTGAGCATTTGTGCTCGTTTGGATTTGCGAATTCAAATAAAGTATACAAACAAACAAACAAGGTTGAAGGAAAGGAGCGGGATGAGACGGAAGAGAGCGATGTGAGCAAAATGTCAGCTGTATTTTGTCACTTGTTATCACGTCCAGATTGTCTTAGTGTGTACGATGATTCTCACTTTTCTGTTTTGTGCCGTGCAAGTTATGTTAAGCAGTTGAAGGTTCTGGAAGCTGTATGTATTCGTGTGCATAATCCTGTTCTTTGTAAACAAAAGAAGCATGTAGTCGCGCTAAAGTTGTTCTCGTAGCTGGTTATCAGATGTAAATGTTGTGTCATGTTGCACTGTATCACAGTTAGGCCCCGGCGGATAATGCTAGTTATTTTCGGCAATTATGCTACTAGCACTGCTACTAAAAGTGGCACATTATGCCAGTTTTAATGCTCGTTATGCTCGTTATGCTCAATTTAATGCCACTTTATATGGGGTCAAAAAGATCTGTTTATTATAATACCACCCTAACAGCAACACCATTAACAGCGGCACAGTCTCGGACCAAGGCAAGAACCATGTGGCTTGGAACTTGCAGCTGTGTTGACAAAACTGTGATGAGCTCTCGAGCTAGTTCGGTAACCAGCTAGGCTTTTGGACAGTACAGAGAAACGTACAAGGCGTTGGTGTATGTTGAAATCGCCATCGACGTAGCGGAGGACAACAGCAAGTGCCTCACCAAGGCGTGAAGTACCATCGAAAATAACGGTGAGATGAGCTGCAGATGCAATCTCCTTCTTGATGGTAGACTGCTCATTCTGCAACAGGAATGGCACCAAATGTGCCATGTGAGTGCTGTACGTCATGCGACAGTAGTTGCTTTCAAGCAACGGACGAAGGTGGTCTATCTTACTCAGAGGCACCACTGCTTTGAGGACAGACTCTACAACGTTGGCTCTTCGAATGAGGACATCATTGGCTACAGCACGAGATATCCCTGTTCCTGCCTGCTCCTTCTTATGGTCTGTAGTGTACTTCTCCCACGAGGCTGTTAGCGCTTGCTGGTGTAGCTGGGCTCGTGACTTTCGCTCTTTGGCCGTCTTGTGATTTGGCTCGAAATGTGTGATTTCACAATGCTGTTCTTCGGTTGAACTGTCTGGCTGCAAGCACTGCAGTAAATCTTCCCACTGGACACGGTCAAATATTCCCCTGGAAATTGCTGCACGCGATGGTGGACGCTGCCACGAGGTGTCAATGTGGAACTTCCACCGGCAATTCGCCCACGCTTAGCGACGGACTCTTTCCTACTTTTTTGGGAAGATCGTTTTTGGGAAATCGCTTCTCTGGCTGGTTCGGGAAGACGTTCACACGCTGTCCTGACCTCGTCCTCTTCGGACTCTGATTCTGAGGCGTCTTCATAGTCAAACTCGGAATCAAAGTGATCATCGCTACTGCTTACTAGATACACAATATACAATGTCTCTGGCTGCTTGCTCGGACATGGCCATGCCGTGTGTTCTTCGTCAGCTAACAAAGAATAATAAGCGGCAAACGTTGGTGGAAACAAAACGCTCCCATTCTCACCGCCTTCTCATGTACACCCCTCACAAGTTTTTTTCCCAACGCTTGTGCCCAGACTCCCAGCCAGAGTTATAGACACAGATCTACACTACAAGTAAGTTCAAGTAGTAGAGGGCTAGACATTGAAGATTTGAAGTGAACCAGTGTTTTCGGATGCGAACACAGTTAAAAATCCCATGTTTTGCAACAATATGCTAGTTTTCGCAAGAATAATGCTAGTTTTCTGCAAACCCTGCTGATTATGCTAGTGCAATGCTAGTTTCCAGAAAGTGCTAAATATGCTAGATATAATGCTAGCATTATCCGCCGGGGCCTAATCACCTCATGCTTTGTGCCTGCACTCAGTTATAATTATTATATGTTAGCACTATGTTTGACACCTATTATGTAATGCTGTAGCACTTCCTTTTTTTTGTTCACACTTTTAATTATGCTGTTATAAAATGTTCTATTTTTGTTTCACAGTACTCTCAGTTCCGATACTATTCACTGATGAGCGGAACACGAAAATCGATTTTGAATAACATAAAAATCCTTAAAATTTCCATGAACTCGTTGTTGTCTGGCCATGTCTGCATCGATTATACTCTTAATTGCACTAATACTAGTGTTGCTGTGTATTTTATAACAAAGATATTATTGAAAACCCAGAATCGATTTTCTCGTTCCTATCATCAGTGGGAAAAATACGGAACTAAGGATACAACCAAAGAATCTGAAGTTAAGTACTGTAAATAAAAAGGTGTTAGAAATAACATCAAGATACAAGTGTGAAAAAGTTCAAAAATTTAATAATAATAATAATAATAATAATAAGTGCAATAAAACCACTAGAGGAAACGCAAAAAGGTGCTTTAGGTAATTCACCCATATCAGTTAGCTTTTGGCGGATAATGGTAGCAAAATTGGCAGATTCTGCTCGAAAAGCAGTGAAATCGGCAGAACCGTATGGCAGGCACTTCCTGGAGATCTGCTACATTTCTTTATCCACGGACCAAACATTCAATGATTCATGAAACATACCAGGAAGTACCGAGTTCCGCCAATATTGTTTTTCATGATCCATTGCTTCTTGCCTTCTATTCCGGTTAATTTCCATCTAGCTGTTTCTGGCTAGTACCAGTTCTATCGCACTTATTAATCATCCTTATTGGCGTCACGCCATCGTGGAATAAAAGAATAAAAAAAATAAAAATAAAAAAATATTTCGGCGGCCATTACCCACCAAGGGCTAATGATTACACCAGTTGAGCTTGAGTAGGCTAAGACTTGCTCTCCAGGCGCACTACATTTTGTAGCGCTGAAGCAGCCCAAACATCACTAGTAGGGAGTTCAGTTCCGGTCACTGAAAAGCGAAAAGTGCAGTCACAGCTCGCCTGTACAAAGTGAATGGGCGCCTCGTGGCTGCAGTTCGAGATGCAGTTCGCGGCCCGAGTATCTTCTCCCGCGGCCTTTTCGGCCTTGTCGATGCTATTTTTAGGTAGCTGAGGTCATTACCTTTCCAATGGTGCCACACATGCCATGCTTCCAAAAATAATGCCTCCGCGCTTGGCGCGGGTGCACTTCGAAGTACTAATTTCGACCAGATCCGTACTCGGCTTCGCGAGGAACACCCGATTTTCGTGTTCAGCGGCCTCGAATTTGCCTAGACCAAGAGGATTCTACAACATTGAGGCTCGCGCTTTATCGCCGTAGAAGGAAAATGATCACAGAAACCAGCCCACGGCGATTTCCTGGTGGTAGACGAAAAAATCGAGTGAACTGCGCGCACACTGGTAGAAGCAGTGACGGTGAAAACGTGTGACTTGTGCAAGTCGGCGCGCACGGCATGCGTGCACACTGCATGCATGCACACATCCTGTATCGCCATGTATGCACCAGATAGTGCAGTGCTGGACGGAAACCACACGGCTCCCATACATACTTGCATTAAATTTTACTTCTGTGACTACTTTCTCCCCCGTTTTCCGATCTTCAATCGACTATAACTCTAGATTGCCTTGGAATTTTGGGTTCAAATTTTCACAGGTTGTTTCTCGATTCTTCCCGGTTTAGAAAAACTAGCGTTTTATGCAAAACTCGCGAATTTGATTTTTCAATTGAAGTCCCTATCACTAGTATTAGGGATAACAACTACATAGGCAAGCAGCACAGGGGCGCTTCGTTTACAGCGAGATCAGCACCTCGGCAGCCCCAAGGCAACATGATTGTACCGGTAGCAGCGTTACGTGAATCAGAGTCGCATACGCCATGGAGTGGTGCAAAAACAGACCGTTGGCATGAGGGCTAGTGTTGTCCCCCGCGCGGACGTGCAACTAGTTGTTCGAGGTGAGAGTGTCGTGAACCTACTAGTACAATGTACTGGCTCTCATCGTCTGTGCTGCACAAATCCATGAGGCTGTGGAGGCATCAGAAGGTTCAGCGTTCATTCCACTGAGCCAGGGTTCACCTACTAGTTGAACGGAACGGAATGTGGGATAACAAAATCTCGAGCAAGTGCATGGTAGAAGTAAGTTCTGTGGGAGTCCTGTAAGGTGTTCGTGTAAGAAAGAGAAGCATGATTGTCTGTTCCTTGTGTAGTCGATATTACAGGCCACTGAGAACGGCTCGCTGAGTATGGCCTATGGGTTTACGGTGCTCGCCACACGGGGAATGGTTCATGCTGCTCGAAGAAATTCTGGCCCCGACATAGTGTGAGGCCAACCCGCCGAAGCCTCTCTCACGGAACAATAAGCTTTTCGTCGTTTTGACTCGATACTACGCCAGGCTTGGCAACACTAAGCAAAGGAGCACAGCATCCGTTACTATTCCGCGGTGTCGAATGATTCCAAACCACGTCATTGTTTCTCCTGGCAAAGCCAAGCGGTCAAGGCATTGTGTGCTGCCGGTAAAACTGCCGCAGGCGGAACCCTTGGTGTCCAAGTCAGCGCAAGTCCGGTTCCCAAGAACGGGCCCGGAGCGACAGCGGAAATCCACCGTCGAACGTTTCAGAGGCATGCTGCCGGCGAGAAAAAGTACCGCGTACACGATGTCCGTCAAGCGAATGTGTTTAGTATGCGGAAGAAGGTTGTGTGAAAAGAAAACGGAAATAAAATATCGTCTCCGTTCCCGAGGGAATCCACCCCAGCCGCTAGCACCGGAATCCAGCGGGAGATGCAGCGCCTAACCAGTTGTGCGCAGCAAGCGTATTGTGCAGGCGGAATTCGTTCCGTAACTGCCGTTTCTCCCAACACTGCGTGTAAAGATGCAGGTCCACGGGCTAGGGGGATGATCCTTGGGTTGTGCTGAGACAATCAGCATCTGCCATGTATGTAATCCGTACTCCTGAATCAGGGAGTATGAGCAGCGCAGAGATGGTTGCTTGGATGCTGAAGTTGACTGGAGTGGCCGACCACTGACCCAGCAAGCGCTAAATGGATAACAAGGCAACTGTGGGAAAAGAGCAGCAATCACTTCATCACAGCCACAGCTAGCACCATGTGAGAATACAATATAGTCAGTCGTCTGTGTTGAGGTAAGAACTACAGTCCCTGCTGTGTTGTTTTGCTAGCCCAAAGTGGATCATGGCATTGTAACTTACACAGGCCCGTGGCACCGACTTTGGAGGTGGGGCGGCCATGGAAGGAGTGGGGGTCCTCCCCCGGGAAAGAAATTCAAAATTTGAAGGAAGGTTTCCAGGCATTTGGTGCCATTTCAGTGTAACAGTTAGTGCAATGAAAGACTTTTTTGATTCTGCAACAAACCAAGAAGACGCTACGATCGGGGACAAACATTACCCTCCCCGGGAAAAAATTTCAAAAATTGAAGCCAATTGCTAGCATTTCCAGGCATTTGGTGCCATTTCAGTGTACTAACTGCAATGAAAGACTTTTTTGTTTCTGCAACAAACCACGATTGGGGACAAGAATTTGCCACGTTTGCACTGAGCTGCGATCATCGCGCGCTTTGTTGCAGTGTGCTCCAAAAAGCCGCCAAAAAAGTGGGGCGGCTGAGGCCGCCCCAGGCTGTGACGGCCTACTTCGAAGTAGAACTATGTCAAGTAGGCATTGGTGGATAATCCTCGAAAAGGTGGCAGATTCTGCTCGAAAAGCAGTGAAATTGGCAGAACCATACAAAGCTTATGGCGGGCAATTCCTCGAATTCTGCTCCATTTCTTTATCCACATACCAAACATGCATGAAACTTACCAGAAAAAGTACCGAATTCTGCCAATTTTTCTGCCGGCATTTTCGCATATGCCTAATGTCAAGAGCATAACAGCCCCTGGCATACATCAAGAGACTGGGTATAATTATAACCTCACAAAGTGTTTACCTACATGAACATTGTACAGGGCTGCTCAGTGAAATCCAGTCGCATCACTCACTCGAGTTTGCGCATTGTACCATTTCGCAACCCGGTGTTTGCAGGTCCAGGGCTGCGCAACGCCTGCCGTGTACTTGAGTGACACGACCGGTTTTCATTGAGCAGAGCTGTACATTATACCATCAGCGCTGTTCCGGGAGAATTTTAACTTGAAGTCATTTTCATGATGTAAAAAAAGCACAGTGCGCACATCATAATTATTTTCAGACTCATCCTAGGCCAGTAGTTCCCAGACACATAACCCTGAACAAACTTGTGCCAGCAAGCCCTTGTGTGGGGTTGAGACTTTTGTACCAACAAATACCGTTGGGGCAGCACTGCACGTGGGAGTTGCACACTGGAGGGGGAGAGGGGGATCAGGGGAGGTGAGTATGTACTCTTGCATGTCAACATGCGGAGAGAGAGAGAGAGAGAGAGAGAGAGAGAGAGAGAGAGCGCGAGTGTGTGTGTGTGTGTGTGTGTGTGTGTGTGTGTGTGTGTGTGTGTGTGTGTGTGTGTGTGTTGTAAACTACAGTGCTATTCAATGAAAATCGATTGCGCTGGTCAAGTAAGCGACATGTGCTGTGCTGTGCAGCTCCAGACCTGTGAACACTGGAATCTGCAATGGTGCAGGGCACAAACTTGTGTCACGTCGTCTGATTGCACTGAACAGCACTGTATATTTGGAGAGCGATCACAATGGTATCAGGGCACATGCAGGGGAACGTTGTATTGGACATCCCATTACTGTGACCGTCGCTATGGGGGTTCCCCCCCCCCCGCCAACACGTTTTGCCTGTGCAGATTTGGACTCGAATTTTTCGGCGCCTTGTTAACTTCATATGCACACGCGCCGGGACTATCGCTGTAGCGGTGCACAACGCACAACATGCAGAGCTGCTGAGCCCATGCTGTGGACAACATGGATCAAGATAGTAGCGGATTTTTTTGTCTGGTGATTGCCTTTTGCCAAAAAGCTTTAAACTTAGTGGCTGTCCACAACTATCAATATTAATTTTTCTATGAACGTAAAATCGTTTACATGATTCATTCATAGACAACTTGCCTACACTCAAATAAGCACTGAAGTTCACACATCAAGTAATAATTTCACTACAATTTCAAAAAGGAGTAGAAAGCACACGAGAACGAGTTATGCAGCAACTATCCACGACAGTAAAAGGATGATAAAGAGTCAGAACGTGCGATAATAGGGCACAAAACTGACAGGCTAATGAGACATTCAGCGACCTGCGACCTAGCTGTAACACATCTCCAGTGCGCAAACCAACAGCAACAGCAGTTCTCATGTGTTTTCTTCTCTTTTCTACATTTATCACTGGCTCAGTATCCGAGTTAGACATTAAAATTTCTTTTAAATATTTTGGGAGGGTAGGTCAAGGAGAGTTTTGAATCAAATTATTGATAGTGGCGGACTGCCTAAATTACTTTTTAGCACTGAAGTCACTAGAGATTTTGACAAGGCCTTTCACACCGTTACTCTTCAAGGCTAATACTTTGGAGTAACTTGTTTCAACCTTGTCCCCAGTGATCTTCAGCTGCCAACTCAGCGTATTGAGCATATTCCAGGCAGTCGCCATATTTTTCATTGTTTTAGGGATTTTGTACTCGATGTCCGTCCTGCAACTACAGTGCATTCACAAAATTTAATTTAATAATAATTGACTTCTGGACTTTTTCTAATCCAGAGATCAATTACCGCTAAAGTCCAGAAGTACCTGCCCGAAACAAATAATCCCCTTCGTCCTTTCGACTCTGTCTGTTGAAGTCCAGGTCAGCCTGATAAACATACTGCCTGAAATAAGGACCGGTACATTTCGCACCTGCAGCGCTTAGGATGTACATCTACATGAAAGATGAGACATGGCTAATGGTAATAGTGGCGACTTTTCTTACCCAGGTTCAGTGGGTCGGTCGCCTGGCTATATACACACTATACATAATGTGACATATTTATCATTTTGATCAGTGTACATGACTTGTAGTGATGTATCACACTAGACACACCTATGCACGGCGACTCGTGTACCTGGGGCCGTGGGGCTTCAGACCTGTCAAGTGCCGTGCATGCACCATGTACATGTACATCTACACTTGCTGCGTTGATGTGTAGATCTACCATGCATGGTGCACAGTGCAATGCGTACATGTGTACATGTAGCAGCGTGCGATGTGGTCGCGGGAGGGTGGCCGTCGGTCGTGTCGAGCGAGTGGTCGCCTTATCCGAGCTGTTTTGAATGTGAATGTGTCCGTGACAAGGGAAAGTGGTCGCCTTGACAGGTTTTACCGTACAGTAAAACCTGTCAAGGTGACCACTCGGATAAGGCGATCACCTGTCCTAGAAGACCACTGAAACCAGGACCACGGGATGCCATTTCCAGTCAAATGAACCTGGATAAGGAGACCACCTTGTGACTGAGACCGCCTTTTGAAGGTCCCTTGAGCGGTCGTCTTAGACAGGTTTCACTGTATGAGATTGGGAAACTATGCGACCCTCAGCACAGGGTGGTGACACCCTTACCAGATACCGCACCGACGTAGCTTTCAATACACTTCAGTAAAATCACACAACTATTCACGAATACAGGTCCTCCCTTAGTATAACAAGTCCGGTTAGTACATAAACCCCGCTAAATAATAGAAATCTGAAATCCCTTGGCGAAACCCGGTTTTGCTATACAATACTGGCACCGTCCGTAATGGCTCGCCACTCAACACAAGTCTGCCATTCAAATCTCAACACGAGTGAGCAGTGTTTGCCACACTCAACACTTAGCGGCCATAAGCAAATCAGTCAAATCGCCACGATGGCATTATTCGCGCTAACTCCTTGGGAATACCTGATTCATGCGAGTTTCGGATAATGACAAAATCCCCGCGAATGTCGATATGGCTAGAGTTGAGAAGCCGCGTAAATTGATCATCGGGTAAAGTCCTGGGCAAGCGTTCAGCACACGCTGTGTACGTAGAGCGACTAACTCCCCTGAAGCAGAAGGAGAACATTCATACAAATCCCCACGCCGCTACTTGTGCAATTTCCAGTGCGAAGGATCACGGATCGCGCTACAAGATTTTAGCTTTAGCGCTGTTTGTCACACCTGGGGTTTCTCAGTACTAGCACTGTAGATATCTCGCCTATATAATTCACACGAGGTTTCGAGCTACAAATCACACCCATGGAATTTTCACAAAAATCAAGATGTGAGACTTCCAGATCTAGTTGTGTCTTTTAGCGCGAGTAAATCACACCCATGGATTTTTCATTCGTCATGAGGTGTGAGTTGAAGATGTGAGACTTCCGACTTCTTTTAGCGCGAGTTCTAGCGCTATAAATCACACTTGCAGATTTTTTCATTCATCATGAGGTGTGAGTTCTAGCGCGAAAGCTACTCTTTTTTTAGCGCGAGTTCTAGCGCTGAAATTCACAAGGTATAAATTTCAGTGTCAGAACTCTCAAACTCGCGCTAAAAGTCCCCTTGGATTTTTTCATTCAGTGTGAGTTGTTCCAGTGCGAAAGCTACTTTTTATTTTTACGTGTGACTTTTAGCGCGGATTCTAGCGCTGAAATTCACGAGGTGTCAGAACTCTCAACCTAAAAATGAAGTCACACCTAAAAATGAAGGCGCGAACTTTAGTGCTGGAACTCATACGTCATGATTAATGAAGTTTCCTTGGGCGTGTTTTTAGAGCTAGAACTCACGCTAAAAGACACACTGGAATCAGCGCTGGAACTCACACCTGTACCGTGATTCTTACTGCAAATCTCGCGAGAATTGTCCTAGGTGTGAAATCTTATTCTCTATATTTTAGCGCAAATGCAGGTGCCAAGATACCAATTCTACGCTTTTACGAGCTTTCCTTATGAGCCCCCAACACGTGAAAGATAGTCCGAACCCCGAACACCAAACCATAAGGCACGCACCAAGGCAGGCATGTCTCCAGAGTTCTGTCACTTACTGCACAGCAGAGCTGTACTCGTTTGCAAGAGAGTCCCTTTATGGGAAAGGTTGTGACCCTGGGATGATGATCCGCGGTTTACAAGCATGAGCATCAGAATGGGTTCGGCTCAAAATCAACTGGATTAGAGAGGGGGAGTGAAACAAACTAAATTTTTTCATTCACGCTCAAGAGATTGTGCCCTGGACGATAATCAGCTAAGATACATCTCTGCAAGTACCTAAGATACATCCTTAAAGGCATGGTGGACAACATCTCATGTGATAAGAAAATAATGGAGAAAAGGCGAGTCGTAGAATTTACGGAAGAAACGAACCAGAGAAGGGAATGGATACTGAAACCGGGTCGCCATAGAAACAGCATTTTTATCTATTGTTTTTTTACCTCAGCTCATTTATATGCCTTCTAATGGTCTATGCTCCAAAGCTGCTTATCAGCTGACTCATTCTTCTCTGGGCTTCTTCCCAAGCTGTGATGATGCAGCGAATTATAGGCAGAACAGTCACGAAAGGCACGTACACATACACACACAGAGACACACACAGACAAAGGCAAACAAACACACACAGACAAAGGCACACATACATACACACAGGCACACAAACACACAAACATGAGTGCCCATTCCCACCGCACACATCAACACAGTAAAGGCGAAATAATAATGTAGCAAAAAAAGAGAACGAATAGCCTGGCATGTAAGCACGTACACACCAGCGGACCATATGCACATGTACACGTGCACACGCGCACCTTGAAAGTATGAACCCTGGAACCAAAAAAGGTGGCAGGTACAACATTACGCCTCTAAGCAGCCAGGCCTGTTGGCAACAGACAGACAGATAGACACACACACACACGCACACGCACACCCACACACCCACACCCACATACACACACACACAGTCACCTTACCTGCACGATCTTCTTCAGCTTGAGCAGCTCTCCTACAGCAGGTGTCTGTTCTGGCTTGCTCTACCGTCATCTCTTTCAGCTCAGCTGTACAGTCCGTTACATTGCCTGTCAGAGTGTTGATATGCTGGTGTAGGTCTGGATCACACAGAATACATGTAACAGAGATAGGCAGAATCAGTGCATCAGTTCAACTGTTGAACATGCTTAGTGTGTGTATGCATTGCAAGTCAGGGGCGTCGGAAAGTGATTTAGTGTGGTACGGTCAGCCATCTGAAGTACAATTTACTCACGGAGGGAGGGGTGGCTGAGCCGAAAATTTTGGAAATTTAGAGCCCAGATCAGTGCATTCTATCGAATCACGGGGTGCTTGGGGCAAATAGTGGTGCGGTCAATACCGTAGTGACCGTATTGTGTGCAATGCCCCTGCAAGTACACTAAAACCAGCTGCTGGCGTAGGTGTGGATCACACCAAGTTGAAGAAATACTGTAAAAGCAGAAATTTTCCGTCGTGTGATATTTTCGGTATTCTCCAAAATCGGAGGTTCGGTGGAGGGAAATTTTCGGTAAACCCGTTTTCCAGGTATGTGTACTAGCGCTAGTACTGAAATTTTCCGTGCGTTCTATTTTCGGTAAACATTTCGGCACCGAAGTTACCGAAAATCAAACACCGAAAATTTCTGCTTTTACAGTAGACAGACTCTGAATCAGAATCTGCACTTCAGCTCGACCTTTGAACCTGCTCAGAGTACGCACTTCAATTGCAATAAAACCAGCCAACCCTGTATCAAGCGGAATCCGGCTCAGGCCCGCCGGAACCGGTCTGGATTGGTCAGGTTAACACCGGACCAACTTTGTAGCTACCTGTTGTGTATCGGTAGAAAGACTTTTCATGGCTCTTTTTGTTGTGGTCCTTTCGTTTATTTTGGTTTGTTTTGCGTTCTGCTTTGACTCGTATCCTGGCGTGATCGCCAAATTTTGTGCACTCGCACATGTTGTCCAGGCGTCAGGGGCCCAGCCTCCCTGCCCTCCGACCCGCCACACACAACAACGAAACTGAACTAAGAGTTCTACATAATTTCTTGACAAGACGGAGACAGACAGACAAGAAGACCGGACACGACGAGGTAAACTGAAAACTGAAGAAAAAGACTAACATTATGGCAGCATATAAGCATGCGCACAAACAAAACATAACGCATGACAATGACGTAACCGTTACTTGGATCACGTACAAACTATACATGCAACCAAAACCAGTCAAATACGAGTCAAAGCAGAACGCAAAACAAACCAAAATAAACGAAAGGACCACAACAAAAATGAGCCATGAAAAGTCTTTCTACCGATACACAACACTACCAGCGCATGTTTACTGCTGAGGAGGGCATATGTCCCCGCAATACTATACACAAACTGTATGAAAGACCATGGTACGACCGGACCAATTGAAAACAGCTTCCGACGGTTCTGATCCTGTATTGACCGGAACAATTTTCATGCGCATCTAACTGTCATATCAGAACAGTTTCCGCTGAACCAAGGGTGTACGGTTAGGGCAAGTTTTAATTAGTGCTGCGCATCATGCCCTGCGGTAAGAGACATGGCGTCTCCACAGTTGGTTCATTACGAAAAGACTGGTGTTGAATGCGTGTCGTGCAGTACACCCCCATGCAGAGATCTTTCTTGTGCACTGTCCCATCCTACGGAAGGGGTCGCACTGATGGCTCTGCGCTCTCACTGGATACACAGGTATGCCACAGTCATGGTCAAAGAAATCCGACCTGCGAGACAAAAGTAGCGCCGCGTTTCCATTTTAATTACATCATGCATATTCCCAAAACTGTTCCGATGGTCACAGGGGCCCGCATGTGGCTTGGCGCTGCTTTCGGCACGTGGGTTGGATTTCTTTGGCCACAACTGTAGTTTCAAGCTTCCTTCTACAGACTACGAGACGTTCATAAAAAAAGCACCACCGTAATGTGACCATCTAGCTGATTCCTCCCAAGAGAAATACTGATTGCTTAGAAACTTTTGGTATTCTGGAAAGTTTGGAAACCCCCTCGATAGGCAAAAGTCTTTGGGGAATCCTTCAACAATAAAAAAAGTTACAAATTACAAACTAAACCATGAATACGAGTACAGATAAAATGTTGACATGGGGAGATCACTCAAAGTAGAAGTCAGAATCAGACACATAATGGCAGGGAGAACACAATGCAAGAAATACTGGACTGAAAGACCCGGATTGAAAAGAAACACACACTTACTGGCGACATTGATCTCCCGCGCCTCTAGCTCCCTGACTTTGTCTTCAAGTTCTTGTATTCTAGCGGCTTGTGCTGATACCACGGTGCGGAGGTTTTCTACGAAAGAAACCAAATTGACAATCGGCGGGAAGTAATAATTTTATTATAGTCAACACAGACAGGTGATGTCATTCGATGCGTTCCGGTATTGCTGTGCATAGCTGTGGGTGGGTGTTTTGTGGGGTGTGGAGAACATACATTTTCTGGACAAATTCCAAACCAAAAATAATCTTAACCGTCCACCTCTCCACACTGCACTCTTGGCCCACATTCACCACACCAATCCATAGCGAGGAAGTTCGTCCTCGGGTAGATGTTCCATATCGTCTAGACAGCTGTTTCGCTCATTAAGAGCTCCTCAGTCGAGGTAGATAACGAGTGAATAGTAGATAAACAAGAACGAATTTCCTCGCTATGGAGTGATGAGGTGAATGTAGGCCAAGAGCACAGTGTGGAGAGGTGGAAGGTTAAGATTAGTTTTAAATGGCCGAGTTTGTCGCTACTTCTGAGTTAAATTCCAAATAAAGCAGGGAAATATTGTTGACTAATGACAAGGTTAACTGCACATGTGCATGCCTATGTCGGAGACCCACCCAACCTCCATACCCGCCTTGATTCATGGGAATCCTTTGAGATGTGAATACACCCATGCCTCGCTTATCCAGGCGGTCCGGGACCGAGCAATGCCCGCATCACCGAATCACATACAGTTTGATTTCAGAAAGGCCATGTATATGGCATACGGCATCACTATTTCCACAAAAAGTGACAAGGGTAGTAATATTTCCACTGAAACTGATCCGAAGGGTGTCCGGTGGCAAAGTGCCCGTAATTTTGGGCTCCGGATAACCAAGCTATGAGTGTACATTCAAATTCATGTTCAACATGGCAAGCTGATTCCGATTATCTCGTACGGGTGCCTATCAGCGCCACCCTAGGCACTGCAAAATACATTTGTCCGGATTTTGATTGTGATTCATGGCGCATTGATTCTACAATGCGTGCATCGTGTTTGGGTTTTGTGCACACGGTAAATCGTATAATGAAACATAAATACGTCCGGATTTGGCTGGCCAGAATTGTGCGCGGCGGCACGCTGATTCTACTGTACGTGCGTCGTGGTTGGATTCTGTGCATACACGGTAAAGCGTAGTATGCAAAATACGTTCGTCTGGTTTCGGCTTGCCGGAATTGTACATGGCATGGATTCTACTATGCATGCATCGTGTTCATATGGCGCAGAATATTCCGGCCCTATAGTTGCAGATCTCCTGAATACCAGCATCACCCGAGGCCTAGACTTCTCGAGCGTCGTCGTCGGCCCAGGCGTCCTAATCCCGTTGGCCAAACCAAACAAACCCCGCGGACCACTCACGAGTTTGAGACCGATAGTCCTACTCAATACAATAAGGAAAGTATTCTCACTCATGATACTGGCACGGATATCAACAGCAGTATCAGAATTTCTGGGACCCACCTCGTCGGGATTTCGAGCTGCAAGGGGAGCGAGTGATGTCGTGTTCACCCAACGTTGGTTATCGGCCAAGTCACAGAGGTACGTGTGGGAGTGTCATGCCTTGGGGCTAGACATGTCAAAGGCATTTGACACCATCAACAGAGCCAAGCTCCTGGATGTTATGAGCTCGTTCCTTGGCCGCGATAAAGTCCACATGATACAGCATCTTCTGTATGGCACCACCATATCTGTTCGTATGTGCAGCTCCACTTCCAAGGCATTCCATACCACCATCGGCATGCCCCAGGGGGACAGTCTAAGTCCCGTGCTGTTCGTCTGTTACCTTGAAGCCGCCCTGCAAGAATGTCGCCCAAAACTCCCACAGCGACCTATAACTGATGGAGGCATCCCTCCAGAGACCGGGTACACTGATGACATAACGTTCTACTCTACCAGTAAACCTTGGCTCGAGGAATCACTACCCGTCATATCCTCGACACTGCAGTCTTGGAACCTAAAAGTAAATGAGCAAAAAACGGAATGGGTGCACTTTACGTCGGGCGATTCATCCTGGCGGAGCATCAGGCAGCTTGGCTCTCTTAATTTTAAGGGGGGGGGGGGGGGGGGGCGCTGAGGATATCGACAGGCGGATTTCGCTGGCATCCCAGGCATACGGTAGTATGTTCAGCCTCTGGCTGCGACGCAAGCATGTGTCAGAAAGGTCCAGGCTCAAGCTGTACAGCTCGCTTGTGCTGCCTGTCCTCCTTTACAACTGTAAGACTTGGGGAGTACCCCAGGCAGTCTTTCAGCGACTGGACTGTTTTCACCGCCGACAGCTCAGAAACCTGGTGGGAGTGCGATATCCAGACAGAATTACGAATGAGGATCTGTATTCCAGATGTGGCTCGCAGCCACTGTCGGAGCTTGTTGCCAAGCGACGCCGTAGCCTCACTGGCCATGTTCTGAGGATGAATGAGCAGTCACCCCCTTGCCTTGCGATGTCCTGCTATTTTCAAGCGGGGTCACGTGGACGAAGGGGCCGTCCCGCGGCTACTCTCCCTACCACCATCATGAAGGACCTGGCAGGGCACGGCATCCCTTTGAAGAATGCCAGCGACCTAGAAGGAGCACGAGCATTTGCTGCAGACAAGTCGAAATGGAGATCAGACATTGTTTATGGATGAGTTTTTTGTTGACTGGAGACAGAAGCGGACTTGGCTTAATTTCAGTGTATTCTCATGCATTGTTCTTTGGCCTTTGTACGCGTGCTGTGGTATTATTATTATTATTATTATATGCATCGTGTTCGGATTCTGTGCACACGGTTAAGACTATCAGATTCGTAGCCGAGCTGGTGCAAACCTCCCGGCTGCCATTCGTACTGTATACAGCCCAAAATGCTGTATCCCTTTTGTCCGCACACACTTTGCTATCACCCGTTATGAGCCCTTATGCTTTCATCCCACATAGAGTAGCGATGTCATAGAGCACTGCGTTAGATTGCTACCACCTCGCATCTTTCTATCCTTTTCTCTACAAACAGAAAACCTCTTGCTCTTACCAGTGTCACTGTCACAGCTTTCCGGCATTGTTTCTCCAACACTGTCACCACCTGTAGTACAGGGGATGCAGAGAAGGAACATTGGGCACGTGTTACTTTGAATGATGTGCTGGTTTTGGGACATTTACTAAAAGATCATTAGCAATCGCAGATATCCCAGACATGACCCGGGTGGAAAGCAATGGGACATTTAACACAACTCGAGGACCACATCTGTACTGCCCTGGCCTTCACTCTGTACTGCTCTGGCCTTCACTCTGTGCTGCCCTGATCGTGCCACGTCATCCTCATCTTCACCGCATCGATAGCGCTGCAGACAGCGATAGTTTCCCTGTAGCCCTGAAACAAAGTCTCGTTGTGTGCTTGTGTGCATCCTATGCACCTGCAGAAAGACAAGTAGTTCTCACACTGAGTGCGTTCGATTATGCACGCGAATCGATCCACGAATCGATTCGCGCTATTCACATTACTCCATGTGAATAAAGTGAATGGATTCCGAATCGATTCCAGGGCTCATGATATGAAAATCGAACGACTCGAATGCATGCGAATGGATTCATGAATAGATTCAAGTGCATAATCGAACGCAGCCACTGAAACACGCAAAACCTGGGACTGATTGCCACCAGTCCTCACTGGGTACTTCTCTCACCTTGACCGCCGGTCATGGAGAGCTTGACTTCTTTCAGCCACATTCGCATGCAGCTCATCTTGGGCAGCGTGTAGTTCCTCATGGCAACGCCGATACGATTGGACGCCTTACACGTGTACTGGCCTGTGTGCATGCAGAAAGACATGAGACAGGCCATGCACCGTGTCATAAGTGCCTACAATACCGGTACATGTACATGTCAATATTTTATATCCTTCCTAATGTATGGTTGAATGCAGACACACACACACTGGAGACTCCCTCGATTTAGGATAAGGCCTCCTGTGGAGAATCCATAAATACAAAATACAAAATACACTGATGTACACAAATATAGGTATATATGTGCACGCACAAGTACCCTCAACCCACTCTCTCCAAAAGCGCATGTTTGCACAGGAATATACCACCACAACACACACACACACACGCACGCACGCACACACGCGCGCACACGTGCACGAAAATACGGTACTTAAAAAAGACCTGCACTCACCTGCGCTCCGCTCGGGAGAGCCCCCGCACATCTTCAGGCCTTCCCTGGTCATCCTGTACATATCAGGTATCGGAAAGTCAGCTCCATCTCCATGGTAACCATATCCTGCCACCATGACCCCGTCGCGATACCAATGTAGCCGGGCTGGCAGAACAGAGGAGCCGTCTTGGCGAACCTGACACCTGAGATTCAGGCAGCCATCAGCGCTCTGAAACACTGATGATGATGTCATGCCAAATATGATCCTTGGTGCTGTACAACTAGAGTCACGGATGGCTGCAGCAAAGACAAGGACAACAGATGTTAAAAGTAAATGGGGTCAAGAGGAAAATGAGAGGGATTCAGCTGCACAGGACACGTAGAGATATCATATAAAGAACAATTGCCTGGGTTAGAGTCTACGGCTTCACATGCTTTGGGTCAAGAAATCGACTCGGAGATGAGGTTCACTTTCATGACCAATGTTGATGATCTAAGGAGAGATTCCTAGACTCACCGTTTTCGTCATTCCCCATAATCCAGGATAACTAATCTTGTTCTTAATCTTTTCTCCCTTTCCATCGTCATCATAACATTGGGCATGATTGCCCGTTTGACTTGCGATGTAAAATAAAAGCAATACAGCAATACATACTACGTTATGGCACGTGCAAAGAAAACACGAGCAGTTCTGCCGCATATCATTCAAATTAAGGAAAAACTGTGAAGTTCGGAATGACAATTTCCCAGTACACATTACAGGTGATTTGACTGACTGAAGAAATGAATAGAGCAAACAACCTAGCTGAGTTGCTATAGCAACCATACAGACTTAAGTAAGCTACGCATTGTGCAGTACTGCCGGGTGCCAAAGAGCTGGGGGGGGGGGTCAGCCTCCTCGCCTTGGTCGTTGTTTATTTCATGTAGTACGGTCCATGCACAGTTGAAGTCACCGTGTATACAATGGTATCCGGTGCTTGGTGAAATCCTAGCCTGGTCGTTCTCCGGCACACGACAGTTCTGCACAGCAAGAATTGTAATCCTGTAATGTTACACATTTTTCGGCGTACTTATACTTTCGGTACATCAGTTTCACACGTAAAACTTCACCAAACAAACACTAGCACGCATAATCCAATAGGGAGCTGCTTCTCTGTACCTTAAATTTCTGTTGACCTAACCTGGCCTTTTGCCCTCACAACGAAAATAATTGAGCACCTAAAAATGTTCTGAAATTTGAGCACTTGCCTGTACAAACGGTGGTGGTGCTGGACCAGCTGCCGTTCGGCAAACACGTGATGGCTGGCGTGCCGGAGAGTCGGAAGCACTTGTCAACGCACTCGTACGTCGCTCGTGCGGATACTGTCGTGCTGTTGTAGGCGACCGTGCTGTTTGCAATCCTGGGCGGTGTGCCACAGTCCACACCTGCATGACATGGTACACAATTATCATGAAAAAACAAACGATACAGAACTATCCTTTCTCACTATCCAACCAAGAGAATATCAAAAACAAACAGGCGATTCAGAAAAACGCTTTTCTTAGTAACCGACCAACAACCGCTTTGGCCCGTTTGTAGCTGTCTCTACGTGTTCGTTTCAAGCCATGGCAGGAATAATGAGGGAAAGCTAAGGTGTGCAAGAATGGACTCGGACGGAGAGCCAAAGATAAATTCATAGAAAAGAAAAAGGACCACGGAACTACAAGTTGCGCTATAATGTCCACTTACACCACCAGTTACTAAACAATCAGCTCATGCGATAACATTGCACGGCACTGCCCGACGGTCCTGACGTTCTACAACTAACTGGCTAACAGCTCTAGCACATCTCGTATGCGCACTCCAACAGCCTTCCAACTTGGAAGGTTCTAAGTTATATGATAACTTGCAGGCAGGCAGGCAGGCAGGCAGGCAAGGCAGAGAGAGAGAGAGAGAGAGAGAGAGAGAGAGAGAGAGAGAGAGAGAGAGAGAGAGAGAGAGAGAGAGAGAGAGAGAGAGAGAGAGAGAGAGAGAGAGAGAGAGAGAGAGAGAGAGAGAGAGAGAGAGAGAGAGAGAGAGAGAGAGAGAGAGAGAGAGAGAGAGAGAGAGAGAGAGAGAGAGAGAGAGAGAGAGAGAGAGAGAGAGAGAGAGAGAGAGAGAGAGAGAGAGAGAGAGAGAGCGAGAGAAAGAGAGAGAGAGAGAGAGAGAGAGAGAGAGAGAGAGAGAGAGAGAGAGAGCCAGTGGTAGTGAGCGAGGAAAGTGGAGAAGGAGACAGATAGACAGACACACACATTCAGAAATGCAGACAGAAAAACAGATGCATGGAGTGCTGCAGAGAGAGGGAAATTGCGAGAGTAAGTACGGAGGATTAGCAAGACGAAATTCGCGGTCGCGTTCGCTCTCCAAGGAAAGTCGAACTCAGTGACGGAATTCGCGTTATGAGAAGGATTAGCAAACAGAATTCGCACATGCATGACGTTGACACGGCGTACATTGCGTACAGACAGTAAGCGTGGTAATTTTATGACTGCCCCGACACGAATCCACGATTCGTGTTCCGACTACTTTTCCGAACGAAAAATGCAAAAGTTCGCAATCCAGTTCGCGAACTGAAAAATGTTTGCGAACGCGAACGCGAATTTCGTCTTGCTAATCCTCCGTCGTGAAAGAAAGATTCTGAGCTACGCAGGGGTGCTGACTCACCTCTGCAGATAGCTCCAACGCCTTGCAATTGACCATCCGCACGGCACACCAGTGTCGAGCGCCGCACCAGCACATTTCCGCCGCCACACTCCGCGTCAATCCGGTCGTACGGCAGGGCTTGCCCCGCGAAATTCGGCCGGGCACGGTTCCCCGATGCATCGGATACAACTCTGTATTGTCCACGTGGCAAGTCTGGCACTCGACATTGTACAATTGCTGTAGGCACAGGGTGAGAGAGAGAGAGAGAAAATGAGCCAATTTACAATCGCACAGACGTACGGAATCCCGCAAAACCACTTGATTCCACTCTACCATATTTAAAAGGGTACTCTAGTGGTAAAGTGTTTAAACCTGGGTGTTTAAATTTTTTAGGTATGAGGGCAAAAGGCCAGGTTAGGTGACCACAATTGTTAGGTACTAAAGCAGTCCCCTACTGGATGACGTGTGTCAATGCTTTTTTCTTGCGGCCATTGACATTTCGGGGCGGAAAAAGATGCACGGAATAATAAAGTACACAGAAAGTGTGTGAAATTACAGTACTCCAGTGCGTGAGAACTTTTTTGTAGCATTCGCATGCACACATGCACGCACACACGCTCACATGCACGCAAGCATGCTCACACACACACACACACGCACACTTACACATACTTGCACGCACACACACACACGCACTTTCTCACACACATGCACACACACATGCACCCCTCCCCCCCCCCCCCCAACACACACACACACACACAAACACACAAGCGCACCCCCACCCCCTTTCCCCGACACACACACACACATTCACTTTCAGAACACACAGAGATTGTCAACAACACCAACATGCTCACGTTCAGGTTCGCAGGTAGGCTGCTCTTCAGTCCATGTGCCGTCACCCGTGCATTCTCTCCTGGCCGATGACGGAGGATTTACATTGTACCCAGTACTGCATTCCACCTCCACTCTACTTCCAACTGTATGTCCAGTGCTTAGTGTAAATCTTCCATTTCTCGGTGGTGTGAGTAACGGACATGACCGTCCTGCATAACCACAACACATGGTGTAACACAGAATAGTATATAGTTCTGTGCTTCATTTGTTTCCAAAAAAAAGAAGAAAATTTGACAAACAGAGACTCGCAAACAAACAAGAAAATGTAGCCGATAAATAGGATTATTGTCTCAGTACCAAGCGAGCATGCTGGATAGCAAAGAAGCTACTGACAATTAGCTTTACACAGCAAGCTCGAGAAGGGCAGATATCGATGCAGAGTGTGTAGTTTTGTTTGCCAAATATGTTTGCCAAATATAAAGGACAAAGACAAGTTTGAAACTCGGATGTTGAGCCATAAATAAATGTAGAAGAGAAAAGGACATATGGCGAGTTAAGAGTAACTCTCCATCACTGGAACATTGCACTTTATTGCACTTTATTGTGTTATTGCACTTTCTGACTGTATATAGTATCACGTTCCAGTGATGGAGAGTTACTCTTAACTCGTATCCATATGTCCTTTTCTCTTCTACAAAGACAAGTGCTATAGGTTTTTCATTTGACCCGACGAGACCACACGAGTCTTGCAAAAAAACTGCACAAACACACGTGGTGTGTGGCCGGCGAACTGTTCATGCTGATGTCTTCAAGCGTTCGGTGGTCTTGCCTGGCTAAATGAAAAAACACTATTCCATGAATAGACGGACCAAATGAAGCTGGCAGCAACAAATTGAAGACAAGTTTATGAAATGGCACACTTACGCCGACACTGGGGTGATACCCCCGACCACGATCCGTTGGGTAGGCAAACTCGCGTGACTGACTGCTGAGCGCTGGGGTGAAGCACATGCTGCTCATCGCACGTGTAGCGGGCCTCAGCTCCGACACTGCGCGACGGCACGTTGATATTGCCATTGACTAGAGTGCCAAGAGGTAGGCATCGGATGGCTAGTACACAAACAAACAAAGAATAACATTGTCAGAGACTAGCCAGAATACAGGGGATAATGTCCGTGCTAAGCGAGAGAGTACAGTATTTCCGGTTTGTTGGCTGACCACTCGGACAAGGCAATCGCCTCTCCCGGAGAATCCCTACAACTACTACTGGAACTACGGAGACCCCCCCCCCCCCCCCCCGATGTAGGCTATGGCCTGTGGAGAATCCATAAATACAAATACAAACTAGGACCCAACACACACAGGGCTGGTCGAGTCAGCTCCTAGTCAGTTTTTCCAGCCAAATGACCCTGGCCAGGCGACTACCTGTGCGGAGGGACAACATTTCGAAGGTCTCTTGAGCGGTCGGTCGCCTTACACAGGTTCTACTGTACCGTATTTCCGGGATTGTAAGTCCATTTCCAGATTCATAAAATTATCGTTTAGATACATTCACTTCAGTAGTAAGTCATGCTCGATTGAAAGTTGCACCACTATAGGAGCTGCATCTGTGCCTCAGATCTTTTCAGGGTGGTGGCGTTCCTACGGATACTGAGAACTCAGTCGAACAGAGTCTCAAGCGAACCGTGACATTTTTTCTAATTTATATTTGGGTAAACACGGTAGTTTAATGTCCGTCATCAGTACCTCTGCACTTAGCATCTTGCCAGCGACCGCTGGAGTCATGCCAACGCCCTCCGCTGCAGTAGCGCTGCACCCGACCGCCCACGGACAGTTGATGACCGACGCCGCAGGTCAGCGTAACCATGGTTCCCGATCGTCTCTCCGCCGTCGAGAGGCGCCCGTGAGTGGGGACAGCCAGCTCCGGGCAAAGTGCTGAGCAGCCAGAGGTCACAAACATCGGATTCAAACTGAAAATTAGCGTACTGTAAACCACCCCATGTTTGCGTCACTAAAGTTTTGCGATCTCTCAGAACCAGCGAGTTTGCGATGGCAAATGTTCGCGGAGCACTGTCGCCACACAAATACCCACTGTTGAATTTTGATTTCATGATGGTTAATATTTGCGTTCTGCTCTTCTCGCAAAAGTAGCAAACATTAATACGTCGCATACGTTGCGCAGTTTACAGTAAGAAGATTTTTTTGGCTAATGATCTCGCAAGCGTGAAACTCGGAGGTGCAATAAAAATGGTTTTGCCCATGGGTGGGGATAGCCAGCTCCGGGCATAGTCAGTCAACACAAGCAACAGATTCATACGTCAAATTAGAATTAGAATATTTTTTGGCCCGAGAATCGTGCAAAACCTGAAACTCTGAGTTGCCCTAAAAAAGCGGTTCCACCTTATCTGTACTTCAATAATAGAGCTCAGTGCTAACTAAGAGAATTTATTATTTTATTATTTACTAGAGCCACGTAAACCCTTCATGTGTGAGCCATGTCATAAGGGGAGTGGTGGCGTGGTCTGGGATGATTTTTATCACAGGTATAGCGCTTCCTAGAGCTACGGGGAACTGGACTGACTTGAACAAGGCAAAGTAACAGCAACCTGAAAATACAAGAGTGCTGCCTCTTGTCGTTGCCATAGAGGTTTCAAAACCAATGGACATGCCAGTCTGTAGTAGTGCGTGTCGAGCCGGTTCTACGGAAGGCACATGCCCAAGCCCCAAAAAATGGGGTATCCTTGATAGTAACCCATTCCGGGGTAAACAATCCGGACGCCCGGTTCTTTTACGGTAAAAATGATTATTAGCGGGTTGGAGTCGGTGGACGGGGTAAGACTCCAGAGTGCAAGCGAGACCCGGTACTTACAAACACAACGGAAAGAGTTCCAATCGCCGGCAATGTCCTCCCACATGGGTCCGTCCCTGCCGACGCTGCCATCAGAGCTGGTACGGTGAACGCACCGTCGCAACACCGGAAAGCCGGTGGACATCTCGTAGCCCTCGACGCACGTCATCTCGACTTGCGATCCCGTCGTACGCAGTTGCGTGGACAGACGTGCATTGGGTGGTAGAACAAGCGCTGAACACTCGCCTTTGAGAACAAAGATAGGAAACACACACAGACAGATATAGAAAATTGGAAAGCAATCCATCCAACATGTGTGCAATCGGATGCACATGCAGACAGACACATACGCACACACACAAGCACCCGTGCACGCACACACACAAGCACATACACACACACACACACGCACACATGTAGGCACCCCCACACACACACATATATACGCATAGCCACACATGCACATGCACACGCAATGGTGCTGTCATAATGAATCTCTCAAAGAGGGCTGACTCAACACTACCACACCTACATATACCTGTACTGTATTTAACCATTTGCAAGTCGACCTTTTAATGACCGATAAACCGACCTAAAAGGGGGTAAATGACTAACAACCGGGGTATAACTGCCCTTAAAACGGAAAATCGAGGCCCCAAGTTTGGAGGTCAACTTACAACCGGTAAAATACGGTACATCTCCTAGTCAAGGATGTGATCTGATTACGGAATTGGGCACAACACTGACCGAGGGCAGGCTCGTGAGTGCACTACCCTGTTCTGAGGGTAGCAGATGCTCAGCAACGTTCCGCTGTATCTATATGTGTGCTACCGGGCAGGCTATCAACCGTTGTTTCTCGCAGTTGCATTAATTAACACCATCGTCATACAGTATTATGGACTAGAGCCACCCTGGGCTAGTCACACCTTTCCTGCCGTGCATATCACAATTGTAATTCCTAGTACAATTCTCCCCCATATACTCCTAGGTACCGTACGCATCCACTATAATTGTCTTGTGATCGGTTCAATTGCCATGAAACTCACAGTTACAACAAAACAAAGTTCCCCACCATTGCGAACTTGTGTTCTGCTGTATTAGTGTTTTAAAGATTGGCATATAATCTCAATGTGGAAGCTTACTTGAAACGCATGTCGGTGGAATGGAGCTCCACGTTCCGTTGGCCGCACAACGCACAACGCGACGTCCCACCAGTGTCCGTCCACCAGTGCAGGAGTATGTAGCAGAGCTACCTGGACCCGAGCCGGACATGGCTATTTGTACGTAGGCAGGCAGGGCTGGGCGCTTGCATGCAGCTGGTAGTATGGGAGAGCAGTACACGGAATGAGATGGGAAAACAGTACACGGAATGAGATAGGAGAGCAGTACACGGAATGAGATAGGAGAGCAGTACCCGGAATGAGTTAGGAGAGCAGTACACGGAATGAGATAGGAGAGCAGTACACGGAATGAGATAGGAAAACAGTACACGGAATGAGATAGGAAAACAGTACACGGAATGAGATAGGAGAGCAGTACACGGAATGAGATAGGAGAGCAGTACACGGAATGAGATAGGAGAGCAGTACACGGAATGAGATAGGAGAGCAGTACACGGAATGAGATAGGAGAGCAGTACCCGGAATGAGTTAGGAGAGCAGTACACGGAATGAGATAGGAGAGCAGTACACGGAATGAGACAGGAAAACAGTACACGGAATGAGATAGGAAAACAGTACACGGAATGAGATAGGAGAGCAGTACACGGAATGAGATAGGAGAGCAGTACACGGAATGAGATAGGAGAGCAGTACACGGAATGAGATAGGAGAGCAGTACACGGAATGAGATAGGAGAGCAGTACACGGAATGAGATAGGAGAGCAGTACACGGAATGAGATAGGAGAGCAGTACACGGAATGAGATAGGAGAGCAGTACACGGAATGAGATAGGAGAGCAGTACACGGAATGAGATAGGAGAGCAGTACACGGAATGAGATAGGAGAGCAGTACACGGAATGAGATAGGAGAGCAGTACACGGAATGAGATAGGAGAGCAGTACACGGAATGAGATAGGAGAGCAGTACACGGAATGAGATAGGAGAGCAGTACACGGAATGAGATAGGAGAGCAGTACACGGAATGAGATAGGAGAGCAGTACACGGAATGAGATAGGAGAGCAGTACACGGAATGAGATAGGAGAGCAGTACACGGAATGAGATAGGAGAGCAGTACACGGAATGAGATAGGAGAGCAGTACACGGAATGAGATAGGAGAGCAGTACACGGAATGAGATAGGAGAGCAGTACACGGAATGAGATAGGAGAGCAGTACACGGAATGAGATAGGAGAGCAGTACACGGAATGAGATAGGAGAGCAGTACACTGAATGAGATAGGAGAGCAGTGCACGGAATGAGATAGGAGAGCAGTACACGGAATGAGATAGGAGAGCAGTACACGGAATGAGCCGCAACATTTGTTGTTGACTGTTAGTTTACTTCACCAATTGCACAGGCATGATTGCCTTCTCAACGTCCCCATTTGCACTAAACTAATGACCGGTCATCAAGATACACACCGGTGTGTGTGGCACTGTGACTGCTCTTCGGGGAATTGCGACTGCGCGGACTGGTCACGAGGGGGGGGGGGGGGGGGGCGTGATTGATCATGGGGCGTGATTGATCACAGAGTCCTACGAGTACCCTATTTTCCGGAGTACAGACATCTACCCTACTTATCACCAGTAATTTGACCCATTTGACCACCGTAGTATATGAGCGGCGCCTGTTTTTTGGGTGAATTTTAAACTGTTGTTTAAAATAGGGCTTTTATTCCGGAAAATACAATACATAAGCAGACCCGGCAAAACTGGTCTGGTTGGTCAGTCCGCGGCCGGGCCAACCTTTTGGGCACCGACGTGTGTTTGTTGCTGAGGAGGTCATATTTACACAATCCATAGAATACACTGTACAGGCTCGGCATAGATCTCTCGAAGGCCTTCGACACGCCACACCGCTCAGATCTCCTTAGCACGATTGTCAGCGTTGCTCCTACCACGCCGGATGTGCTACCCTTAGTCCACACTCTGCTGTCAGATACCACCCTTCAGGTACGTGTGCAGGGAAAAACAGCAACCCCTTTTAGGTCGAACGTTGGCGCACCACAGGGTGACATTCTTAGTCTGATTCTGTTTACATGCTACTTTGAGAGTGCACTGCGAGGTACCAGATCTGACTCCCCTCCTGACGACATCCTACCACCTGACCTGCAGTATGCGGATGATCTAGACTTCATCGGAACATTCATGATCAATGTGCCGAGACCCTCCCAAACCATAACCTCACCGTTAATACCTCCAAAACTGAACGAACAAAGATATACCTGGCTGATGGTCTGGAGGAGGCGTGGTTCCGAAGCATGGAGAAATGCAAAGTTGCTGGGATCACGGCTAGGCTCAGCGCAAGATGTCCAAGCCAGAAAGGCCCTGGCAACCCATGCATTCTGTTCGTTGTACGCACTCTTCAAGCATCAATCTACCTCACTACTGCTTAGAGTTGCGCTGTACAATACCTAGGTGAAGCCAGTGCTGTTGTAAAACTGTGCGACATGGGGTCTCACAGATGCCACCATCAGAGGGATTGACACCTTTCATTGAAGGCATCTGAGAACAATGGATGGCGTTAAGTTCCAAAACACAATTACCAACAAGCATCTGTACGGCATCAGCGGCTCGGCACCGATTTCGCTCGAGATTGACCAACGGCGTTGGGAGTTCCTCGGTCACGTACTGAGAATGCAGAAGAGCTCTCCCCCACAGAGCATGTTAGAGCCCTTTCAAATTTCGGCCTCCCAGGGCTAAAACACATTTCGGCTGCAACACATTTCCGGCCTGTACTGCTGCTGCCTGTATACACTGTCACACTGAACCTTGCGAAACAAAATTTTGGCTGCAACAGATTTTCGGCCAAATATGGTCAGGCCGAAAATAGCCGAAAATGAATATGCGCCGAATATTTGTAGACTTACGGTATTTGTACTTCAATATCATAGAGCTGCTCAGTGCTACCTGAGAAAGTTATCACAGGTATATTGCTTCCTAGAGCTACGGAGAGCTGGACCGACTTGAACAAGGCAAATTAGCAGCAATTTGATAATACAACAGCGCTGCCTCTTGTCGTTGCCATAGCATTTTCAAAATCAATGGGCATGGCAGGGCGTAGTAGTGTGTGTCGAGCCAGTTCTACGGAAGGCACATGCCCAGTCCCGGAAATGGGGTATCATTGATAGGAACCCATTCCGGAGTAATCAATCCGGACGCCCGGTTCTTGTACGGTAAAAAAGGATTTTTAGATTTTTGCAGTCGGTGGACGGGGTAAGACTCCAGAGTGCATGCGAGACCCGGTACTTACATACACAACGAAAAGAGTCCCAATCGCCTGCGATGTCCTCCCACATGGGTCCGTCCCTGCCGACGCTGCCATCGGAGCTGGTTCGGTGAACGCACCGCCGCAACACAGGAAAGCCGGTGGACATCTCGTAGCCCTCGACGCACGTCATCTCGACTTGCGACCCCGTCGTGCGCAGTTGCGTGGACAGACGTGCATTGGGTGGTAGAACAAGCTCTGAACATTCGCCTTTGAGAACAATGATAGAATGATAATGCACAGACAGATATAGAACCCAACATATCTCGGTCTGGCATAACTACTACTGTATTGAACAAGCTAGAAACCCATAACCGCATGCTCTTTAGAATCTTATTTAGCAAAGATCGTTGCTTTCCCTCCCCTAGCCTTCATGAAATTGCCAAGATCAGTCTCCTTTCCACTCGACATAAGTACCACCCCTGTGTTCTCATACATAAAATATTACTAAATAAAATACCCTTGCATATGCCGGCTTATAATTGGTTCTCCGAAACACGGAATACCCGGAACTCATTCAGTCTCCACCCTATTCACTAGATCCCCGATCTTTGCTGGCTATGTGTCTTGGGCAACATTACCAACGCAGGCCAAGACCAGCACGTCGATGGATAATTTCGTTGCTTAAATCTCTGCTCAATTATAGGTTTCATGTATTTGCATGACATCCTGCTGGTTTGTCTCCTCCTTTGCCTTCTTTGCCTTTTATTTGTATTCTTTTGTCTGTTTTACTGCTGTGGTTGGCTTTCACCCTTGTCTCAGTTTTACTGGCAATCATCATGATGTGCCATGAGATGATGATTATAAATACAAAATACAAATATCTGCGCATCCGAATGCAATCGGATGCACATACAGACAGATAACTACCCAAACATGTGTACCAGTGCACGCACACGCACGCACAAACGCACGGACGCACACAAACGCACGGACGCACACAAACACATGCACCCACACGCACGCACACACAGGCACACACACGAATGCAACGCACGCACATGCGCACAAGTAGGGAATTGCCATAAAACTCACAGTTACAACAAAACAAAGTTTTTCACCATTGCGAACTTGTGTTCTGCTGTATTCTGGACTTGTTTAAAGTTCGGCATATAATCTCGATGTGGAAACTTACTTGAAACGCATGTCGGTGGAATGGAGCTCCACGTTCCGTTGGCCGCACAACGCGCAACGCGACGTCCAACCAATGTACGTCCACCAGTGCAGGAGTATGTAGCGGTGCTGCCCGGACCCGAGCCGGACATGGCTATTTGTACGTAGGCAGGCAGGGCTGGGCGCTTGCATGCAGCTGGTAGTATGGGAGAGTAGTACACGGAATGAGATAGGAAAACAGTACACGGAATGAGATAGGAGAGCAGTACACGGAATGAGATAGGAGAGCAGTACACGGAATGAGATAGGAGAGCAGTACACGGAATGAGATAGGAGAGCAGTACACGGAATGAGATAGGAGAGCAGTACACGGAATGAGCCGGAACATTTGTTGTTGTTGACTGTTAGTTTACTTCACCAATTGCACAGGCATGATTGCCTTCTCACCGTCCACATTTGCACTAAACTAATGACCGGTCATGAAGATACACACCGGCGTGTGTGGCACTGTGACTGCTCTTCGGGGATTTCCGACTGCGTGGACTAGTCACTTATGGACCGTGATGGATCACGGGGACGCAGGGGCGTCGGAGACGGTACGGTCATTACGGTAATGACCGTACCACTTTTCGCCCCAGGTACCCTGAGGAATGGATAAAGTACACTATTCTGGGCTCTAAATTTCCATAAGTTTGGGCTCAGCAGCCCTTCTCCCACGAGTAAATTGTACTTCAGATGGCTGACCATACCACACTAGAATACTTTTCGACGCCCCTGGGACGTGAATGATCACAGAGTCCTACTAGTGCCGCATTTTCCGGAGTATAAATTGCACTGGAGTACAAACCATACCAAGATTTGTTTGTCACGAAGTACAGACATCTACTTTAGTTATCTCCACTAATTTGACCCATTTGACCGTCGTAGTATATAAGCTACATCAACGTTTTTCGGGTGAATTAAAAAGTAAAAAGTATACTATCGTGTCCGTTCCCGACGGGAACGCGGGAACGCACGACGGCCGCTAACACCCGGTAAACCTTGGGTGAATTTCTGTTGCTTTAAGTGCGGCTTGTACTCCGGAAAATACGGTACATAAGCAGACCCGGCAAAACGGGTCTGGTTGGTCAGTCCGTGGCCGGACCAACGTTTCGGCACCGACATGTGTTTACTGCTGAGGAGGTCATGTGTAAAAAAATTAAATAAAAAAAGTAAATTATCGTGTGCATTCCCGAAGGGAACTCACGACGGAGGCTAATAACCGGTAAACCCTAGGGTCATGTGTATACCCTCCATATAATGCACTAAGTGTGAAATGCTAGCTTATGACCGGACCAATGAAAAGTGCATCCGCCGCTCCTGATAAGGCACCGATGACTCACCTGTGCATGAGACTGCATCGCCATGCCAACGTCCTGTGTCCAGACACTGCCTGTTACGTCTGTTGGGAGTCATGGTGAAGCCGGTGTTGCAGGAGTACGTCAGAATTGACCCGACGGTGATGGGCTGCACCACGTAGCGAACAGAGCCGTTGTCTGGTTCGGTGACCCGTGGACATGCGTCTAGACACAGGAACATCACACAGAACTCACACGGTCAGGCTTTTGCAGTGGCCAGACGAAAAAAACAAGACACGTTACATGCATCCTCAGACCCCATACTCACATCCCATTTACCCTCCACTGTGAGACGCGAGTCTATAAACTTGAAAATGCTAGGTTTCAGCCAGCCCAAAGTCGCGGATCCATATAGCGGTTGTGCGAATGAGTCCACACGGATTTTCAAATGTTCACTGTACATAGCGCGAGTCGTCACTAGTGTAAGCGCAGCGCTATGCCACGAGTCCGCGACGTCGCCACAGTATGTAAGCGCAGAGCTATGCCACGAGTCCGCGACGTCGCCACAGTATGTAAGCGCAGAGCTATGCCACGAGTCCGCGACGTCGCCACAGTATGTAAGCGCAGAGCTATGCCACGAGTCCGCGACGTCGCCACAGTATGTAAGCGCAGAGCTATGCCACGAGTCCGCGACGTCGCCACAGTATGTAAGCGCAGAGCTATGCCACGAGTCCCCGACGTCGCCACAGTATGTAAGCGCAGAGCTATGCCACGAGTCCGCGACGTCGCTACAGTATGTAAGCGCAGAGCTATGCCACGAGTCCGCGACGTCGCCACAGTATGTAAGCGCAGAGCTATGCCACGAGTCCGCGACGTCGCCACAGTATGTAAGCGCAGAGCTATGCCACGAGTCCGCGACGTCGCCACAGTATGTAAGCGCAGCGCTATGCCACGAGTCCGCGACGTCGCCACAGTATGTAAGCGCAGAGCTATGCCACGAGTCCGCGACGTCGCCACAGTATGTAAGCGCAGCGCTATGCCACGAGTCCGCGACGTCGCCACAGTATGTAAGCGCAGCGCTATGCCACGAGTCCGCGACGTCGCCACAGTATGTAAGCGCAGAGCTATGCCACTAGTCCGCGACGTCGCCACAGTATGTAAGCGCAGAGCTATGCCACTAGTCCGCGACGTCGCCACAGTATGTAAGCGCAGAGCTATGCCACTAGTTCGCGACGTCGCCACAGTATGTAAGCGCAGAGCTATGCCACTAGTCCGCGACGTCGCCACAGTATGTAAGCGCAGAGCTATGCCACGAGTCCGCGACGTCGCCACAGTATGTAAGCGCAGAGCTATGCCACTAGTCCGCGACGTCGCCACAGTATGTAAGCGCAGAGCTATGCCACGAGTCCGCGACGTCGCCACAGTATGTAAGCGCAGAGCTATGCCACGAGTCCGCGACGTTGCCACAGTATGTAAGCGCAGCGCTATGCCATGAGTCCGCGACGTCGCCACAGTATGTAAGCGCAGCGCTATGCCACGAGTCCGCGACGTCGCCACAGTATGTAAGCGCAGCGCTATGCCACGAGTCCGCGACGTCGCCACAGTATGTAAGCGCAGCGCTATGCCACTAGTCCACGACGTCGCCACAGTATGTAAGCGCAGCGCTATGCCACGAGTCCGCGACGTCGCAACAGTATGTAAGCGCAGCGCTATGCCACGTGCTAGGCCACGAGTCCGCGACGTCGCCACAGTATGTCAACTGATGATGTAGTCGCATAACGTCGATATGTTTGCGTGGGTTTCCTTCCAAGTAGGGTGACTCATCGGCCGGTACTGTCTGGACCGGGTGGGGCAGGGACATGGCCCTCCTTCCACCGGAAACGTCAAACCAGCACAACATTAGAATCCTACCTAGCGTTTACCACACATCGCTACGGTCTGAGCGGACCCAGTTTGCCCCAGAAGTCCACATTTATTGACTTCTGACGGTGACACTTTCAAGCCCTACATTGCTGCAGGAGATGCATTTCTACAGTGATACGCACGGAAATTCTGGTTGGGTTCCGGTTTCTACGTGGTGCCACGCATAGAGCCATGCATACGAAGCCTTGCACAGTGTGGCCCTATCCTGGTGCTATAGACGTGTTGTGCACCATGACCATACAGGACAGCCATGTTGGTTCCAACTCCACTCAACCCCTGCATCTATGGGTCACATGACGCCGGCCATGTTGGTTCCACCGTCAACATGTCATGTGGGTTGCACTGTCACATGCCTGGATCTTTTTCTAGTAGGTTCTACAAACATTTTAGTCACATAATCAAAATATGAAACCACTCTACGGAAGCCGCAGCGCTAGGTCGTTAGGTCCCTAAAATCATACAGTATCGTCGGGTGCCGAAGAAGCAGGCTGAAGACTCGGCCATTCTGACTTTTCTGACAGAAATCTCTATACGGCTGAGCCACAATGTATGGACGGGCATCTTGAACCTGGTGCAGTTCTAGTCTGTTCTTTCTTCGGCGTCCGCCAGCACTGTACAACAATTCTGATCGGCCATATTGCATGTAGCATTTCACCAATGATGTTAATGAATCATGATCTTTCGTCCCTTTGATTTCACATAATCAATGCCATGCATTCGAATGTTCACCGTGCATACACGTTCAGCGCAGGTTCTTACCTACTCGTCGGCAAGTCGGCGGAGTCTCCCACGCTCCGTTTGTCTGACAGATGATGGTTGCCTTGCCGACAATCTGATACCCCGACAGGCACGTGTACCTTCGTGTCATGCCCGGCCGCCACCTGCCAGCAATGCCCCTGTTGCCGGACTGACGGGAATTCCCCACGCTGGGTGGTGCCAGGCAGGCCGTGCCGGGAGTTTGCGGCTCGGGTAGTGTGGTGGACGGTGTGACTGGTGGTGCTGTGGTGAGAAACAGACGAGGTGTTGGTGGAGGGTTACGCAAAGAAAAAAGGGGAGCAAGAATCTCATTCCTATACTGTATAGCAGAAAATTACAGGACGGAATTTATTTTCGTACAATTTCGTACACGGCCTCTTTTGTACTAAAATTGATTCCATACTAAAATCTGTTCATGTGAAATTATGTACATTAAACATGCATACCGCTTGCGAACACGTGTATTTAGCATGCAGCACTGTGTGAAAATATAATCCGTACGAAAGTTCGAAATGCGGAAAATTTCCTGCTATATATTTTTCTTTTTTAAATCTTACTTGATGCGAACGTAACCATTATACATTGTATACTTCATCATGATATACCTCAAAGGACAGTGAAACTCCGTGTTTTAGAGTCATGGATGTATATTACTCTTACAATTACAGTTCTATGCATAACAGGTGTCTGGTGATTGGCTCTGCATGAAACTTTGAGTTACGACATATTCCAATTGGAAAAAAATAAGTCACTGTTGAAGACAAGTGGCCTGCCTCTTTTTAAGAGTGCCGGCTGACCCAGCAGAGAGGGGAGGGTACGAAAAGAGAAGGGATGATGTGCCTGCAAGGAGAGGGTGTTTAAACAAGGGGTGTGGGGGGGGGGGGTAAGGCACGGGTAAAGGGCAGGGGAAGGGGAAGGGGGGGGGGGGGAGTTGCCGGGACGACAGGAGGGGAGAGGTTCCTGTGATATTTCAATACTTCCCCTCCTTACGTGGTGTTGTGTTGAGGACACCGCCATCTATCGTGATGCTAATGTCCCATAAACCGACGCTGGTCGTGCATTGGTAACTTCCCTGTAGCACACAATGCAATAATTACAAGTATAACAACACAGAACAATGGATGTACAGTCAGACTTCGCATAAACGCACACATCCGTTTTCCAGAAAAAAATCCGGATAGGCGAGGGAACCGGATAATTGAACACACATACTGTATGTATGTGTTGCGGATTTCTGTTCGACTATGATTTACGCATGTTGTTGTATTTGGTTCTTGTCTGGTGGAGTCCAGTGTCTGATGTCATATATGGTCTAGGTGTACACGCGAGTATGGTGTGATGTGCGACGTTTATGGTATGTGGTACATGCAAGAGTACGCGTTGTCAGAGAGTGAGGATGTGCTTCCGTCTGTGTGAGAGTGACTGTCCAGTGAATGCTGTACATGCGCAGTGCTAGTTTGGTCTGGCAATGAGAGTCGTGTGTGATTCGTCCGTGGTCTGGTTGTCTTGGTCTTGGTCATGTGTTCTGTATGTATTAATCCCTGATTGGTCGTCAGGATTTGTCGTCGGTTTATTACTGCTTGTTCTTTGTTGATTCTTTGAGTCTTTTCCCGGGAGTCTTTCCCGTCGTCGTTTTGTCCTCACAAAGTTTGTCTCTCTCCTCCTGCGCCCTCACCATTTGTTGATAGAATATAAGTACTGAAGATATAATCAAGAGTTTGCGTTGTTGTGTGGCGGGGGCCAGGGGGAGTAGACTACTTCGCATGCAGGGCATATGCTGGAAAGCAGTAACCAACGATTTTCTTCCGGATGGCGAGGGATCCGCATAAACGAGGACCGGATAAGCGAGGTCTGACTGCAGGGACTAATTTAACCGGTATCGCATCGCAGTTTGCGACGCAAAACACAGTGTCTGCGATTCGAAGTTCGTAGTGAGTCGCGGTAAACTGCGACACAACATACATGTTAGCTAAGTATGGCCCTGGACATAGACTTGTAGTGCACGCGTAGCGCATGCACATGTGTAGCTTTACAGTGTGTGTGGCTAGTTTGGCGCCACGAGATTGCGCGCCATGCACTGTGACTAGATTAGACTGTGTGTGTGTGGTTGTCCAGCCTGCACTGCAGCACTGCAGGTAGATTTTACACCATACGCACGCGCGGACCGCGGGACCATGGCCATAATATAATTATTATGTCACACTATCTCCGCACGCGCACCGCAGCACGTGCACTTGGAGTTGGAAACTAACTAACTAATTACTTACTTGAAGTGCAGCCCAGGAAGCACGAGGCGAGTGTCGACAAGTACTTCACCTGCTTTTGAGATTTAGACCGCGTTGCTTCACTAGCAGTAGGCGTCTCGACCGTTCAGGACTTATCTTTGTAAAATTCTGCTAGCCTTATTGATGAAGCCTCTTCACTGCCGGCATGTCTGTGAAGCAAGGTACTGTGGACAAGTGGATTGCTGAATTTGATCCCAAAAGAGAATGGATTCGCGCAGAGTCGAGTGGTGGAGCTGTGACCAAGATATTTTGCAAGATGTGCAGGGAGAAGGCGTCCTCGCTTCGTGGTTTGAGGAATTACAGCACGGCGTTTGCTGACGGTATAAGTGGAAGTGCACTGAAGACTGCATTGTCTACGGAAAAAAAACTGCTATGCAAAATTGTTGCGTTGCTATGCAAACGTCGAGGTGTGTAGCAATTATTGCTATGCAATTTTTTAAGTAAATTAGTCCCTGGACTGCATTATCATACTGGGTAAAACACGGGTGTCGATGCACTAGATAACACTTTGGTGTCGTTTGTCGTTGCACCGGGGCTGGGCTGAAAATGCCAATGCGAGTGTGCAACAAGGTACAGGAGAAGAGACCCTCCCCGACTTTAGGTCTCACTCATGCATGACTAAAAATACTCTAATTTCAGAAATTTTCGATGCTCAATATTTTCGGTATGAGGGCAACAGGCTAGGTTAGGTAAACAGAAATTTTCGGTACAGAGAAGCAGTTCCCTATTGGATTATGTGTGTTAGTGTTTGTTCGGTGTATTGAAATTTTAGGTGTGAAACAGACGCACCGAAAGTACCGAAAATAAAAGTACACCGAAAAATTGTGAAATTACAGTAATCAACCAATTGATAGTCATGCCTATCTAAGTCGGACATTGGTCTAACATGTACACTAATAGGAAAAGTAGAAGTCTACGTACATGTGTATGCGTTTGTGTGTGTGTATGCGTTTGTGTGTGTGTGTGCGTTTGTGTGTGTGTGTGTCTGTGTGTCTGTGTGTGTGTGCGTGCGTGCGTGGGTGCGTGCATGCAATGTTCCCCCAATCCTACCTGGCGTTGTTCAAGAGGCAGGCAGAGACGCAGGGTGCCATTCGCAAAGACCCGGCGATTACTATCACTGACAATGTTCAGTTTCTTATGAAACCAGACAGCATCGGTACCCCCAGGGCATACAATGTCCTGACATGCGTTGCACTCAGCATTCAAATTTGCACCACTTGCTGGCTCTGTATGAAGAGAGAGAAAGAGAGAGCGAGAGAGACACACACGCAGAGACCGAGACGGAGACAGAGACGGCGATGGAGACAGATGGAGGAAGAGAGTCAAGGTCGTTCTGCGCCAGTTCTCGAATGCATTGTTGATAGAGGAGCTAGGAGACTGGTGAAATATGTGACGCATGAGTGAGCATGGTCAATGCACAGTGAACGCGCAGCTCCCCTACATCATGAACTCAGTACCTACTGGTCTAACAACTACAGCAACATCTGTAACTAAAGGCAACCGTCACTAGCGACCAGCCTGCTACTACAGACCACTTGGACTGGCACAAACCTCTAACTAAAGACCACCTGCCACTAAAGACCGCTTTCTCCGGCCCCAAGGGGTAGTCGTTAGTCACAGGTTTTACTGTAGCTGGAAATTTCCTTATTATCAAAAAAACAGTCCCTCACCTTCAACCCGGAATAAGAATGACGTCGATTGCATATTACCAGCTGACTGAATAGACTGGCATGTGTATGTGCCTGCATCGCTGTGCTGTACCGGCTCAATCACAAGCTGCTCACGATAGCTGCCTGCGATACGTACGCGACTCCCGTCGGATGTCATCTGAGCAACCACCGGGGACGAGAAAAGGGAAAAGAAACTTTAGATTTCAGCGACATGGACATTTCAGTGTAGCAAATGGATCAAGTTGGCTAAACTTAGGATTCCCGAATGATTTCCCCACACTTGTGGTGTGTAGATATGTGCACAACAGAAGTATACGGACATGCCCGGATTGGTGGCGTCAGGATGAGGGCACTTTGACTGCACCGTACCTTACTATGATCGTGGTGGATCCAATTAGACCAATCCCGAAAAGATTGTCTGGGTTCGTGAAAGGGGGCACGCGTGCAAGCCAGCTCGTGTGAAGTGCATCGTTTTGTATTTAGTTTGTATGTGTCAGTTCATGGCGGAGGAGAGAGAGACTTTTGCTCGCCGAGCTGAAGCTGAAGGATTTGATGAAGTCCTGCCAGCAGCTAGTCAAAGGACCTTCGGTACCTTAGGCAGATCCTGACGAAGTTTGGAGGCCAGCTAGCTCTCGGCGAGGAGAGGAACATTCGCGTGGCGATCGACTCGCCGTAAAAATACAAGCTACATAGCGCCGACATACCGCAACAGCTACGATTTCAACTTACTTCTCGATCTGCTGCTTCACAACGTTCAACTAGTTACAAGTCCTGACTGTTGTAGTCTGAACCCAGAGTCGCATCGCCCACCTACAAGTAGGTTTTGGAGGTGATGAATTTTCCGACGGGGACTTCTTCCGCAAACTCTCGCAACATTACTACAGTGTATGCTGTGTTTCCGTACGCTCGTGTCGACATGTCACCTACTGTACATGTACCGGATCGCGGAGGCGGAGGAGCTTGACGACCTCCGCTGACCCCAAGTTGCCGAAATACCTCCGTCGTGTTCGTTGTTATCACTGGATACATTCTCCCCTTCCAGAACCCGCGCCTAGTTGTCGTCCCGGGGGTAGAGACTATGTTGTCTTTCGAAATAGTTCTGCATCACGCGGCTTGCGCGAATGATGATTCTCATCATGAACTCGTACCGACGGTGTGACATGGCGATGGTCTTTGGCGGGGCACTGGCTTGGCGAAAACGCAATCTTCTTGTGCAGTAGAACATTGATCGGCTACAGATGAGTACAGTCACTTCGTGGTTAGTCCAATAGGAGGGCACCTGCCAGGAAAGAGGCAGGACTCATCGAAGACGAAGCGCTCGCAACAAACAATAGTACTCGAAATATCTACTTACTCAAGTAGTAAGATTTAGGGCCTATCGCTTTGAGCCACAGCGCTCACAGCCTTGTCTACTTCATCAAAGTGAGCTCTACATGTTCGTTGACCTCTTCACACTACACAGAAGATCGAAACAAGGATTGTGGCTTAGCATTTCGACTCCAACAGCAGACCATTACCAGTGCGAGAGAGAAAACCCACAAAGGGCTTTTCTTTCTGTCGCATCGTCTCTCTTGCATGCAACTAACGAGAAAACCGTGTACGTACCCCCGCATTCACACGCAAACTGTCAAACACGTCCTGTGCCGCATGCTGATCAGGTAGTGCCATGTATGTGTTGTACAGTGTACTCTCAGTTGACATGCCCCCTTTCGAACCCAGACAATCTTTTCGGGATTGGACTATTCGACCCAGAAGTCGTAATTTATTGACTTCTGATGTCATTAAAGGGGAAGTATACCCTAAAATCAAATTTTCACCAGTTGTAGTCGTCTGGGTGCTGAGTCGAATGGTCTTGGTCCGAGGAAGCTGCGACGCTCCCTTCCTACTTGAATCCCAATCGAACTCGCGCACTTCCACCGAAACTGGGTGACTGCGCCCTACTAGATGGGGATTTGTATGCAAAATGTCACTAAAAGCGCCGTTTCGTTCTTATAAAAGCACGGATGACCGCGATTGGCCCATATGTTGTAGTCTTTTGGACGCTGAGTCGACTGGTTTTGGTCCGAAAAGGCTGCGATGCAGCGTTCCTCCTTTATTCCCAATCGAACATGGTTGAACAAGCGGTCACGTGCTCCTGGGTGCCCAAATCACCTGGTCACCACGCCAGCAGGCGACAAATTTCACACCAAGGTTCAACTCGAGTTCAACTCGAGTGACAGGAGTGCACCCAAAAAAGGTCAAACAGGCTAGTAAGTTGTACCCTGCAGGCACGGTGACCAGGTGACTGGTGTACGCAGGAGCACGTGACCGCTTGTTCAACCATGTTCGATTGGGAATAAAGGAGGAACGCTACATCGCAGCCTTTTCGGACCAAAACCAGTCGACTCAGCGTCCAAAAGACTACAACATATGGGCCAATCGCGGTCATCCTTGCTTTTATAAGAACGCAATGGCGCTTTTAGTGACATTTTGCATACAAATCCCCATCTAGTAGGGCGCAGTCACCCAGTTTCGGTGGAAGTGCGCGAGTTCGATTGGGATTCAAGTAGGAAGGGAGCGTCTCAGCTTCCTCGGACCAAGACCATTCGACTCAGCACCCCGAAGACTACAACTGGTCAAAATTTGATTTTAGGGTATACTTCCCCTTTAACTTCAAGCCCTACAGAGGAGTATGCCTCGTAGAGGTTTTAAGCGATGAGATCATCAGTTGAGAAGCTTTGGAGAAGTCACGGACTCGCGGCACAGTACAGCACTGCACTGCACTTGCACCAGCGACTCACGCAGCATACATACCGGTAGCTCCCATTAAAAAAATTCACCATGAAATCATTCACATAACCTCTATACTGCACTGGTGCATACTGTATAGCAGGAAATTTTCGGACGGAAATATTTTCGGACAAAGCCGAATTTCGACCTTTCGTACGGATTCTATTTTCGTACAGTGCTGCATTTTAAATACACGTGTTCGCAAGCAGTATGCATGCTATAATGTACATAATTTCACATGAACAAATTTTAGTACGGAATTTATTTTAGTACAAAAGAGGCCGTGTACGAAATCGTACGAAAATAAATTCCGTCCGAAAATTTCCTGCTATACAGTGCATTGACCGGTTTGGTGTACTTCATCCATTTAAACATATTTTTTAGATTTTAGTGATGTAACAGACCATGAATTTTGGGAATGAATATTCTCTTGCTAATACAGGTAGACTCCCTTTAATTCGAACCTCAAATTGCCAGGCCCTAACTTCGAATTATCCAGAACTTCTAATTATCCAAATGCAGCCCCATGCACTGATATGTATGTCAAAATGCTTGAAATCGTATGCTGAATATTGTTTGCACATTTTTATTTGCATCAACGAAACATAGGTGTTCGTACCGGTCATGTACAACGGATCATCAAAACACTGGATCGACAAAATCATTTTGACATTATCTTCATCTTCTAGTGAAGAAGTAACAGCCACTGCAGCTTTCCTGAAACAATTTCAACGGAAAAGAACTGCGCTGCCTAATCCGCGTCATGAAAGGCCGTCGGACAGCAGCACATCGTTCTGAAGAACCGAAGTGAAGCATAGGCATCGACAATATTTACGACAATGGTGTTGTTGTGCGCCACCACCTCCGCGCACGAGCTGGCGCGGCAAGAAAGGCCATCGAGATCCGCGAAGAGAGTCAGCGACCTGGAAAAAGTCGTCTTCAATCAAACCTTTGCAATTTGCCTCGCACGGGCTTGAATCAAATTTCGAGAGAAGGTGGGTTTCTTGAACGCTATAGTCGATCCTGCAGCGGACTATTGATCGATTTTTGAGCTTCTCTTGGCTAGAGAAGGAGAAAAGAATGAACTTCGAATTACAAGGATAGCAACTCAGTCTCAATTCGAAATAAGCGTTCAAAGGACATAGCCAATGTACTGTAAACAGCTCTTCTGTACAAAGACTGGGTTCGAATTATCCAACCGGCGCACTTTTCGTACTTCGAATTATGCATTCGATTTTGACTTGAAGTGACTTGCAGAAGATCGGTACGACGAAAAAGTTCGAATTACACGGAATGTTCGAATTATACCGTATTCGAATTAGAGGGAGTCTACCTGTACCACTCAAGAGAACGAATGATTCTTCTACTATTCCACAAGAAGTGTACATGTAGCAAACACACAATACAAGCGCTCAGACTCAGACTCGAGTCAGAGTAGAGTCTACCATGGTCGACCGTATGTAGTCTAGTCGTTGTCAGCAACACACTACAACGTTTATGCAAGTTCAAGTCGAGAGATCTAGAGTCACGCATGCGGTATGCAGCTCAGGGACTTCTCCCGTCCGCGAATATTCGAATTTTTTAACCTTCGACCTAGATTTTATCCGGTCGTTTATTCGTTGTCGAGGTCCACGAGCAATTTCAAATTTGGACTTCACGTAGGATTTCAAAGTATTAGGAAATTAGAGGCCAGATGCCACGTACTGCTCTTTTGGAGAGAAAAGAGCAGTACGTGGCATGCGGCCTCTAATTTCCTAATACTTTGAGGTCCAAGAGATCGAGGAAATTCGAATAATCGATTATTCGTTATGTTGAGACTCCCGGCACACACACAGGCACAGCAGAAGTCAAAGTTCTTGTTCGCACGAGGGACTCGAGATGATGAGAATGAGATGATGAGACCGGGAGCGAAAGAAAGGATGTGACACAAGGTTGTCAAGGGCCTGGGTAGCGATGGCAATGAATGTACGAGAGCGCTAATGCAGCTACCCAGGCCAAACGAATTGAACGGTAAAGCAGAAAAGGGAGAGTGCGGGAGCAAGAAGTCGTAGCGCATCCGAGAAGCGGGAATGGAAAAGGGTGCATGCAGTAATGTGTGCATGAGTGCGTGCGTACGTGCATATATGGCAGAGAGGTCATTGGTGTGCGAGTGCGAGTGTGTGCATATATGAAACCGTGAACCTAACGGTTACATCACTAATAATTCTTTACATTTTGTCTCATCAGGCAGCACACGTAACAGTGATAGTAGGGAGGTGAAGTCCCACGTACTCCGTGTGTACTTTACGTGTGTGTACCACGTGATACTCAGTGACCCACGTACAGACGTTTTCTGATTCACGACATACCGTGTATGGAGGCTCACCCACGTTCTGGCGGAACGTGGGTGAAAATCAGAATGGACCGCATTGTGCAAGCTGTGAGGGTGCTCGAAATAGCACGAAATAAAAATATTCGATGAGCTTCTAAGCTTCGTCTTTGACCAAGTTTGTGCCGTTCGCTTCATGCTTTTATTTGCTCCGTGTGACTAAAACAACATTGTGAACGTGGGTCCATTGCATGAACTTTACATGTATCACCCACGTTCCCGTATCCGTTTAATTGGGACTAAACCTCCCTAGTGACAACTTACCACACTTCCGTTGTGCCGCCAGATTACAGGCTGTCCCGGTCGACTTGTGATGCACTCCAATCTGATGAAGTCACAGCGGCGTGCCACTTGAACACGGTCCGGGCTAGGAGTGATCACTGAGTGTACACACAGACACGCATATAAATGTACATACACATGCGTGCACACATGCATGCATGAAAGAACGCACGAACGCACGCACACACACACACACACACACACACACACATGCACGCACACGCACGCACACACACACGCACACACACACACACACACACACACACACACACACACACACACACACACACACACACACACAGACACATACACACACACACACACAGACACACACACACACACGCACATATACATACCAGTGAATCTAGTGTCTGCTTCTATCAAAGCGGAGTGGTGTCTATGCTGGATACCCCAGCAGTGTAGGGTGTACTTATGGTATAAGTAACCATCTTACTCGTTCAGTCCAATCCACTCCCCGTGGTATAGACCAGGTGTGCACTTGGGACTTCGCCAGTTATGTGAATTTCGTAGTTACCTGGCGGAAAGTTGTCATTTATTCAGATTTCGTCTGCTGTTATGCTGTTACTGCTAAAGAAAGTGGGTCTACATCCAGTGCAGTTCCAGATTTTCGTTTTTCGCTTGCAACGGGATACCATGGTGCAAGGTGTGTGTGTGTGTGTGTGCGTGCGTGTGTGTGTGTGTGTGTGTGTGTGTGTGTGCATGTGCGTGTGTGTGTGTGTGTGTGCGCGTGTGCGCGTGTGCGCGCGCGCGTGTGTGTGTGTGTGTGTGTGTGTGTGTGTGTGTGTGTGTGTGCGTGCGCGTGCGCGTCAATGCGTGTGTGTGTGTGTGTGTGCGCGTGAGCGCATGTGAACATGCACGCGTGCGTAAGGTGTTTGCTTTGTTCGCAGGTGCATGCATGTGCGTTTATCAACATGCCATTCTCCGTGAACTTCTCATGATAGCGGTGACACTAACTTGAATGTTTCTAGGAACATTCTAATTCAACAGTAGTGACCATAACCACTCACTATAAGAACTGTGTTAGGAGTAGCTCTGCCCACTGAGCACTCTATTGGACAGCCTGGAACCTATCTGCTTTAACCACTCACCATGCGGTTGAGGCGTTATTTGCGTCACGGATAGCTGGCTGAACTCCCGTCTCCCCGGCGTCTGCACGCCGGTAAACTGGAGAAAGAAGCTGCGCTCGGGCACGGTGAAGGGACCGAAGACGACGTACGTATCGTTGCGGAACGCCACTCTCCTGATGCGCGCGATGCGACGTTTGTTACTGACGAGGTTGACGTGTGTTACCAGTGTCCCTGGTTGCGTGCCCACGATGATGTACATCTGCTGGCCTGAACATACACGGCACAATCAACAGCGCATCACGTTTTGCAGATAAAGAACGGAAACCGTAATGCACACTATAATGTATACAATCAGACGTATAACTCTGCATAGATGTACATGTAAGACTGCACCATTGAATAAGAACAAAACTGCTGTGTGTTCACGAAAATTAAGAACGGGCTAGGCTAGAACCCTGAGGCCCCAGTTCTACGGCGCCAGACTGTACAGTATACCATTAGGAACATGCCAACACGTTTAATACGTCTTTTTTGATACATTTTATACGTTTGATACGTGTTTCTTTTAAGGTTTGATATGTTTCAGTTGCCGTCCCAGAGACCACCCTTACCTGCCACCGGTCGTGCAGAGGTGTCTTGTGATCCCGGTGGTGTGTTCGGGTCCATGGTGAAGGAGTACTGGAACTCCTGCGACAAAGAGCTGACCGACCTGACGCTCAGTGTGCAGCTGCGTAGGAATACAATGGTAGGAGATACAGTCGAAGCAAAAATAGTGTGAGGCAGAGTGGAGGCAGAATGACAGGGGATACAAGGCTGGTAAAATAGTGTCAGATATACTGTCACAGTTCTGCATGCACACTTACACTCATATGTTTAAGCGCAAAGCTCTGCACTAGACTATGTCTTTTTCTCTTTCTTTGCTCACCTGTTGCTCATCACTTCTTTTACAGATTTGGTTTCATGGAAAGTTTTGAAACCCCGTCGATAGGCGAAAGACTTTGGGGAATCCTTAAAACAATAAAAAGATTACAAATTACACTGCTGGCCCTGTCTGGAGCACGAGTGTGTTGATCCATACTGCACAGTATATAGGAAACTACGCGGTACAGTCACACTCACTTAGTACCTATCCTGATCAGACAAACAGCAAAACCTGTAACTAAAGACCACCGTGACTAGTGACCAGCCTGCTACTACACACCACATTGCCAGGCACGGACTGTCTCACATTCATTATAATTATGGTTGTGCGGTGCAAACCTCTACCTAAGGACCACCTGCCACTAAAGACCACTTTCTCCGGCCCCAAGGGGTGGTCGTTAGTCACAGGTTTTACTGTAGCACAGGCCATGTCCAGAGCACTGGTGCACTCGTCCGTACAGAAGCATGTAAGAACAAGACGGGTGCATAGATGCTCTACGGCAGAATCCAATCGTGGGAGTCAACTAGGCGCCGGGCGCTGTGTAATCCTAGACCGGTAAACATTGGGATGTTCAGGGCGCAAACCTAACTCACGCGATAGGACTTCATCTAGCAGCACTGTACCTCCGATACTAGAGATGAATTTTCTGCGGCCCATTCGGGAGTTCGGGTACACCTTATCATACTTCTGCTATGCTCAGGCCCGTCGGAAGCACTTCGTGAGTGGTCAGGCCGATAATGTTTGAGTTGGAGGTGGTCCGGGTGGAGGGATATCGAGGGCTGGTCTCCCCCGGGAAATTTTTGAAATTAGGGTGCAAGATTCAGCATTCTGGGCATTTTCGGCATTGTGTGTTTAAAAAAAAAGTGATCAGGCCACGGCCCGAAAGCCTGACCCGGTGTGACGGCCTTGATGCTGTGTCCATCTGGGTGGGACACACTTTCCATTGCAAGCACACTGCTTACCCTGATCCAGACTTGACCAGAATCCACCACCTTCCTCGCGTAGGATTTACCATGCTGTACAGTATGGAGTTTTGCGTTGTTTCTCGGATCAGACGGTTCGAGGTATCGGCATTGTTTGGAGGGCTGATCAGAACTGCAGCATAACGTGTTACAATACCATACAGAGGAGAGAGAAGGAGAGAGAGACAGAGAGACAGAGACAGAGAGACAGAGAGACAGAGAGAGAGAGATGGGTGAGAGAAAGAGAGAGTGTGTGAGAGAAATAGTGAGAGACAGACAGACAGACAGACAGACAGACAGACAGACAGACAGACAGACAGGCAGGCAGGCAGGCAGACAGACAGACAGACAGACAGACAGACAGACAGACAGACAGACAGACAGACAGACAGACAGACAGACAAACAGACAGACAGACAGACAGACAGACAGACAGACAGGAATACAGACAGAGAGACAGAGACCGAGACAGAGAGAGCTCAATTGCAACTCAGAGGTTCACATTATCGGAGTGCGACGGAGGTTTCCTGCTTCAACTTTGTGGAGGGCTCTACTTTAAAAGGACATAAGATGCCCTCTTCAAGGACTGGAGCAGTTTAGTTGTGTGCCAAACCTGGATGATTTGTTTAACATCGGATATGGACCATGCACAGATGGCCCATGTTTCAAGGTAGATTGACTCATTCCTATCTGCCAACCGTTGTAAACCTGAGATCGGGACAGCACGTACCTAGGTATGAAAAATTGAAAATTTATACAAATGTAGCCGTGAGGCATGCGACTAATGCACTTCTGGGTGCCTATTACCACCCTCGATAGAATTCTTAGGTTTGAGGGAGTTGAAAATGGGAAAAGTATACATCCTCTCACGCTTTGAGCTGCATCACACGGGCATGCCTAGCACTGAACAGTACGGTGAGACTGGAATCCGAATATGACTGACCAAAATAAGGATGGGTTCACAAAAATAGAGCGTTCTCGCATAGAGATCTGCGGCTGTCTAACCTGAAGGGCTGGCACCTGCTGCGCAGCTAATTGTCACGCTGAGAGACTGAGTGTTGGCGCTGACTAGAAAGCTGGTCGACCAGACGCTCCGGTCGATGCGGTGGTAGAGCAGCGGCCCACTAGGACCGCCCACAAAGCCGCGCGCGGCAAACTCCAGGATGGCTGACACCTCCGTCTTGTTGACAACAAAAACCTGAGGATAGGTGGGACAAACAACAAGATAATTATGGGGTTATGTGCTGCACGGGAATTAAATTCATGCAACATAGCGAACAATGGTTGAGTTATGGCGCGGACTGTGCCCCGTCAAACTGTATTCCATGACAGAAAGTAGGCTACCACCACCCAAGTGAATGTCAAATGGTTTTAAGATGGATGTGTGTTAGCGAACTATGAATTTTACGAACGAATAATCTAGCGAATATCACTCAAGCGAACGAACGATTATTCCACCATTCCACAAGAAAATTCATTATTGACGAATTATCGAATGCAAAGTGTACATGTAGCAAACACACAACACAAGCGCTCAGACTCGAGTCAGAGTGGAGTCTACCATGGCCTACCGTGCGTAGTCTAGTCGTTGTCTGCAACACAGTACACATAGTATGCAATCTAGTCGAGAGATCTACAGTCCATGTCAAAACTATAGACGCGCAGTGTCTTTGAAATATTTCAAATTTGGCTGGAACTTTTTGAGCATAGTTTTCGGAATATTGCTCAGGTCCGCTCCACAATTACTCTCATATAGTTTCTAAACAATTGGATAACAGACGCCCAATTTGGAAAATTATATGCACAAAGTGATCACAGATTTTATGTGGTATAGATGCTGGCATAACGGTTTTTGCCTTGGTACGCGTCTATAGTTTTGAAATGGACTGTAGAGTCACGCACGCAGAATGCAGCGCACAGACTTCGCCCGCCCGCGAATATTCGAATTTCCGAAGCTTCGATCTAGATCTAATCCGATTGAATATTCGTCGAGGTCCAAGAGATCGAGGAAATTCGAATAAATCGATGATTCTTTGCATCACTAATGTGTGTATTGCGCCGCTGAACAAAAACACGACCTAGATGATCTAGATACGTAAGATGAATGCGTGCATTTGCATGTGTGTATTTACTTTTTAGTGGGATATGCATGGTCCAGGACGAGCCACACACTCATTCGACCTCACATCGGCCTTGTGGGGCACTCGGATCCACGATGCATGTGGCGTATTCCTCATGTAGCGAGTTTACAAAATTATTCCTTATACCCGACATTGCCTGGTTCCCGTTCGACTGGGGGAGACGCCACGGGATGTTATGTAAGGAGCGATGCGAACCGACATGACACTTTTGATGCCGATTGACGGAGAAACTGTGAGCTCCAGAAGCAGGAACTCAAAAGCACCACCATTCGGGTCGTGGAGCGACAGGCGAGTGGAATCTGTGCAATGTATCATACTGTATGCGGGGACGCCAGCTTGTAAAACGGCTGCATTTCGCGTGTGAGCTAGCGACGGTATCCTGCAGCACTGTCCGCAGCGACAACTTTTCCTTAATGTGCATGGCGAATTACCGAATTGTTCACACGATTGAGTTGAATTTTAGCAGCCTGGATAATACTTTCTAGATTTTCGGATTACTCCCGGGCTGTGCCCGACCAACTGGAATACGTGTCCGTGTGGCTATTATTAAAAGTCCCCGGCTACTTTTGGTCTTAGCTGGTAGTGCGAGCAAGACTCCGCTTCATTAGAAAAGAGTTGTGAGAAGAGCAGCCGCGAAAAAGCAAGAAGTTACAGTGAACTTCAACCTGTCGCAGGCCATACGTTCTGCCTTGTGCTGGAGCACATTAGCCATCGCAGCAACTGCTGCATGTCGTGTCATACAGAGCGTACAAGATCTTACAGACTCCCCCCCTATGGTGGAAGCTTTCAAAATTTCTGAAATACTTTTTTATTTTTTTCTCTCTCACTCCCGTTCTGATGACCCTCCGGTATTTCGTTTCCTGTTCGACCCTCTTTCAAGTTGTACAATAACATTATACTGTTGAGGACACGAACTGAAATAAATCAACAACAACAGAAAGAATACTTACAATTCCACCGGATTGCTCAGCAATGGTGGCGTACACCCGATAGCCGACGGAGTTCTCAGAATGACAGTTACCACTCAGCACAAACACCACCTAGATGACAAGGCAGGACATGGGAGACCATCATGTTACGTACATGTATGTGAGCTCAATGAGTTGGAAAGGGAAATGTGACATGCAAAACAAATGACGAAGACACCCGGAGGTGATGTAGTTGATGGCCCAATATACAATCTAACGTCACTTCAGGCCATGCAGGCTCATTATGTCACGATGACTTGTATGGACATTCGGCCAAGTGCGCACGTACACATATGCATACACGCACGCACACACAGACACACAGACATACAGACAGGCAAGCGTGCACACTCTCCGGCCCGTTCTTCGGCACTCAACAGTACTATACTTGATGACAGTACCCACGCACTCCACCACCCCCCCTGCCCCCCCCCCCCCCCCCCCACTCCACACACACACACCCCACACTCCACCCCACAAACCCCGGTTATAGGTTGACCCCCATATCCGGAGGTCTCAATTCTGCGTTTTCACCCAACAATGCACTACCTACCACGCCCTGCTACTAACACATCAACAAATCATGTAAACATTCCTTATTGGAGGGTATAACGTCCCAATCCTTGAAAAAGGCCAATAAACTGGCATACATGTGTACACATGGTGCACTCATGCATGCAGGGCAAGTCATTTTTTGTAAGATTCTGATAGTTCCCGGTTTTAAGTCGAATCTCGGTTGTAAGTCGACCCCCACCCGTTCTCCTATTTTTAGTCGTAAAAGGTCGACTTACAACCGGAAAAATACGGTATACATAGATGCTGGCATCGCGCACCGACTCACACGGACTTGCCGCTGCTGCAGCTTCTCGAGCACCTCGTCCAGCTTGTCATGATCACTGGCTATGGCGTCGGTGAACAGGAAGACGGTGGAGCGCGGACACGTGGCATCGATAGCCAGTAGCAATCCGCTCATGGACATCTCCGGGCAGTCTCCGCCGTCCGAAACCGTCAGTCCGCACGAAGCGTCCGTCAGTTGCTGAACGGTAGAGAATTGACGTACGGGGCCATATCCTGGAACAACACATTTCAGAAAGTAGTTGAGTGGACACACCCATTCCCAAAGCACTGCAATGGACCGAACCAATTCTTTTACAAAATTCAACTCGGATGGTGAGCCAATAAAATTATGGTGAAAAAGGAGAAGGATAAAGATCTGGTTACGTTGGCAGACTGTTAGTCATAACTCGTAACATTTTGTCCTTCTCCTTTTTCACCACAATTCTTTTACGTACAGTTTTTCGGGACTGTTGGGATGGTCGGGTACGAATGAAACAATGATGCAATGCAGGCCAAATAAGAGCAGTTCCATGCCAAAGTCCTACCGCCAAAACAGCATATTCACGCGCAATAAGACACAACACATTTATCACACCGGCGCCACATCATTCAGAGCTTTTGCCCCACAAAACAAAAGGTAGCCAGGCGCTAGGCAGGTTTTTCCCATAATTATAGATCAATACCTCAATAAGGGTATTTCCCCTTACGCCAAATATGTCCCTGACAGCTGTTTCCTAGGCCAGCGCAGGCCCACATCAGTAATTCCTGACGATGGGCCTGGCCCGAAAATTTGGATTTTATTATTTTTGGAAGAATTTGTAGCCAAGAGACCGTTTTTGAGTAGTGGTGTATGACTGTGTGAAACATGAACTGTGGCTACAGTGGAGTCTGCACACCCTGGCCTTAGGACAGCGCTGGCCCACATCGGTAACTTACTGTAAGACCACATCTTTCCATGCCATCTAAACATAACGTCTTAACAACGTCGTGATATTTACTAGTGGCTGAACGTCTGGCCTGTTAGCAGGTTCCTCCTTCAGTTTTTTTATGCCCCCTTGGCTCTCCATCCGAGTGACATAATTTGACAGCAGTTTTCTTTACCTTTACTCAAGAATTGTTGCTCGGGTCCATGGGCTTTCTTCAGCTTCAGTTCTCGTTTTCCAGGGAGTTACGGGACTACAGTGAGAATCTAGCAGCTATGCAAAGATTCCCGCTGGCAAAGCTGCTTGTCTAGCCTGTCGAGTTAAACATTTTTCTCCTGAGCCCTTGAGAATCCATTCAAGGCTCAAGCATGCTCGTAACCACCTTCAGCAACTCCATTGTTCTAGGTTGGAGACAACCGCTGCCTTCACATGTCGGCTGCAAGTCCGCGGCGGTTGAGGTCAAACGTAGTTCGAGAGCATAATTTTCATCTCCAAGGTTCACGAATTTTTCACAATGCACAAACACTTCGTTTGTTGCTCGAGTAAAGGGATTTTACCCTGCCTCCCTTGTCTTTCCGACATACTCCAGCACAGGAAGCTTTACTTTATGTCAAGTACTGAAGTAGGCTTCTCAAGAGTACAGCCGCGAATTACTAGAATGCTCTCGCCTTCTGGCCTAGGGAAAAGGAATCTCATCGACTACTGATTCGACAAGAAAATTTCCATTATTTGTTTGAAGGGACTGCGTCAAAAAAGCAGGCATGCTCATAGATCTACGACTACGAGTCGCTGGTCTACTCTCGATCTCCACAGCAGCCACAGGTGTGAATATTTTGCCTTCAAGTAACTTCAAGTCGCTACATTTGTAGGTCTAGGCCTAGCGCTCGCACTACTGAAAGACTACTGCCTACTGCTCTGTCGCCAGAACAAGCCTTGAATCTTGTTCTGTCGCTCTACCTGATTCTTCTCTATCTGATAGAGCTAGAGAGGAATCAGGTAGAGCGTTAGAGCTGCCAGGTAGATCTCAATGCGCCTAGCGCCTGTGTCTGCAACTAAAGGCCCAGTCACAAAATAATCTTGGACTTTTGGCGGCAGAAAAGGTTGCCACTGACTTTACTCGCGAAGTTTCCGCACTTGTTCTCGTCAAAGTAACGTTTTCGCCGCTTTATGCCGGACAGTTGGGGGTCCGGCTAAACCCATCCACAACTGATGTGACACAACCTTACTAACCTTAGAATACCAATAATGCAATATCACCTGATAACACATTTACGCATGTACTCTTCATAACATAATCATTCACTGCAGCGCTGAGGTAGATCTACGAGCCATTAGTACAGCATTACCTGGGTCGTTGAATGGCACCAGGATGAAGCTACGGATGTGATGCTCGGGGCTGTTCACCAATGTCTCCGATATCTGCTGTGTATGACTGCATACCTGGAGGAGAAATAGACAAAAAATCAAACATCACGAGATACTTCGAGACTGTTATCAAGAGGTGCAGGCGTTACGGAGGAACATTCCAGCTGTCGTCGATACCCTTGGGATGTTCCGTGGCAGATCGTGTCGGCATAAAAATTGGTAGAATGTGGTACTTTTTCTGGCATATTTCAATTTCATGCATGTTTGGTATGTGAATAAATAGATATAATAATTATACATGTAGCAGAATTCAATACAAAAACTGCCATAAGGTTTGTACATGTATGTCCTGCCATTGCTTTTCGAGCAGAATCTGCCAGTTTTTGAGCATTATTCCGCCAAGTGCTGGCTACCTGGGGATGACCCGACACATCTGTTCTATATCTGTTTTTACTCAATATCTGTTTTTATAATGTTGCTGCGAGGGGTCCTGCTCATGGAGTTCCGTATCAAGTGATTGTACTACATGTAGTACCCCTGGGCGGATAGCCCTGGAAAGATAGGACGAGTCCAGTCAGAATCATTAAAATTGCCCTACCCATACAAGAGCCATGGTGTACAATTCCATCATTTCTACTCCTATCCATTATTGAGTTCTTTATAGATGTCAGGATCTTCCCTTGCAACCAGCCCTTGTCCAGTAATGGCACAAGCAAAATGAAAGGTAGACGAATCGACCAACAGTGCCATAGACACACACACACACCTTAGACCTTAGACATGCCCATCGCGGGAGCGATGATAGCGAACAGCTATGTTAGACATAGCAACTTGTGCTGGGATTACACCATTCAACAGCTTGCAAGGCTGATGAATTGACCGCCATTATTTTTAGCCTGGTATCCACCACACAGCTGTTAAAGTGACTTTTTCTGGCCAGTGACTCCCTATTTTTCATTTTTCCATTTTTTCTATTTTTTCTTTTTTTCTTTTTCTACACACACACCACACCACATACTCCGGCATACACTGGCTGTTGGTAACCACCCAGGAGAATGAAAGAAAAGTCAGGAAGAGTCTGAGAAAGAGAAGAAAGACGTGTGTGACCATAATCGTCGGGAATCGAACCCGCAACCTATCGATTGGAAATCGCTGCACATACCACTGCACCATATGGGACACACGCACCTGACCTTTGACCTTTGACGCCCATCGCCGGAGGCGATGATAGCAATGCTACGGCAGAAGCCATAGCAACTTGTGCTGGGATTACACCATTCAACAGCTTGCAAGGCTGAAGAATTGACCGTCACTATTCAGCCTGGTCTACACCATACAGCTATTTGGAGTGACATTTTCTGGCCAGTGAATCCCTATTTTTGGTCTTTTCATTTTTTTTTTTTTTCCCCGCACACACATCACACCACATACTCCGGCATGCACTGGCTGTTGGTAACCACCCAGGAGAATGAAAGAAAAGTCAGCTTCCTGACACACACACACACACACACACACACACACGCACACGCACACGCACACACACACACACACACACACACATGCACGATACACACATCTACACATACTGAACGGCAAATTGACAGAGAGACATAATACTAGTAGACAGAGAGGTGGGCATACTGACAGACCGAGCAATGGATAGAAGCACACTTTCCCATAGATGTAGACAGACAGAGTGACAGCCCCGGACATACCTGTTGAATGTCGTTGGTCATGCTGGCTGTGGTGTCAATAGCATACGTTAGCGATCTGGCGTTTCCCGCACAATACGTCTGCTCCAAGCAAATGGAAACAGGGAATACAATAGCAGAAGACATTCATCGACCAGAGATACGCACAGGATCGAATACCAACCCTTGTAGTAAAACAAACAGCTAGATTTTAGCAGATTTTAATTTTTTAAACAAAGTTGTGAAGTAACAATACCTGAAGTACCCGTACCCCCTGCGTTGATTTATTGGTGTGTGTAATGTGTGTAATGGCTACTGAGGGTAGTCAGCTGAGAGCGCATGAAGGAGAAGAGGAGGAGAGATTGTTCCAATATTTTTTAAAGTTAATTAGCCTTGAGGCCACTTGGATTGAGAATGGCGTGTGTAAAGTTTTCCAGGTAATGAAGCGGCTGCAGTGGAGCTTGCGCACATTAATTAACCTTTTTAAAATGCACTAAAAAATTTCGTGCAAGTGTTGTGCATAGATAAGGAGAGTTCGGTGAATTGTCTGCCATGATATGTTCCGTATGGGTCGATCACTTAGCAGAATCCAGAGCCATAGCACGGAGATTTCAGGTTCTCCTGCCAGATGGGATACTTGACCAAACATTATTGACGAAAATCCGCGTTCCACGAACTCAGTGGGTCAACGTTTTCGAAATACGGTCCCACCATGGCCCTGGAATCTGCCAAGTTTTCTAACGCCATGGACGAAGAGTTACAAGTGCGTCTTTCTCTTGATAATGGAGTGTCTCAGAGTCCTTGTATTTGCAAATCATGTAATCGATGTAAATTGCGACTGTGGGTCAAAAAGGAATGGATGTCGTCAAATCATTCTTCTTTCCATGCCCTGCAGCTATTCATTATCATGACGTAGAGGTCTGGACTAGGCATATATGGATAATGCCGGCAGAAAAATTGGCAGAATTCGGTACTTTTTCTGGTAAGTTTCATGCATGTTTGGTATGTGGATAAAGAAATGGGGCAGAATTCGAGGAATTGCCCGCCATAAGGTTTGCATGGTTCTGCCAATTTCACTGCTTTTCGAGCAGAATCTGCCACCTTTTCGAGGATTATCCGCCAATGGCTAGTCTGGACTCACACTCTTGGCCATGGATCGATAGCTTGTAACCTCCTCCACTGATACCGTATCTTAGACCTAGTGAGCCGAAACAATCGCAATTCATTGGACGGGATAAATTGATCCTGTTTTCCTTTTCAGACTCCGTTGCACCTCGGCTCACATTGAGCACAGCTATTCCGCCCTTGGGACGGTCACACATGCCATCTGCACACTGGACACTCCCCTTTGTAGGATTTCATTTGCCATAGGAGAATCCCTGAAAAGAAAATTTCATGTCCATCACATTATCAACTTATAGAAAAGAAAAAGACCAAGGAACTACAAGTTTCACTACAATGTCCACTAACACCACCAGTTACTTGACAATCAGCTCATGCGATAACATTGCACGACGCTTGCACGATTGCGTAACTTGTAGTTCCTTGGTCCTTTTCTTTTCTAAAAATTGATCCTTGGCTCTCCATCTGAGTACATCACCAACTTCGTGATAATTATTTCTTCTGGTTGTTCCTTTTCGCAGTTGACGTTGTTACTCAAATCGCATCTCACCAGAGGAAGTTGAGCATTCTGAATTGCTGGAATAGACAAAAGAAGCACTCTCACGGTCCAACCTAGTGAAAAGCCTCTTGTACGGGCAAAGCCTAACCTCGCCAAAACCGAGGCCATGTTCTTCTCTCCCTCGCCCCCCACTCAACTTCTGTATTTTCCTGGTCTAAATAGTACACCTATTAAAGTTGTTAACGAGCACAAGCACCTGGGCGTTATTCTCGACCGCCAACTCTCCTGGTCTCCACAAGTCCAGTCTGTGTGCAAGCGTGCGAGTGCGTCCTTAGGTATGCTACAACCCCACTGCCAACACTTGAATGATAACTGCAGAAAATTGTTCTTTAAGTCGTACATTTTGCCTATATTTGACTATTGCGATATAGCTTGGTGCGGGTTGTCTCAGACTTTACTCCACAGACTGGAGGTACATCAACGCTTGCTTCTGAAAATTCTGTTTCGAAAAGACCAAACATTTGCCTCCCTTTGTCTTTATAAACTTGCTTCCACGCACCCTCTTCTTGCCCGACATCAGCAGCATCTTTGTATCCTTGTGCAAAAAATCTTCCTAGCCCAAGTCCCGAAACATATTGCCAAGTACAACTGGTTTGTTACCACTAGACCAACACGCAATGCCTTATCACTGCCCCGAGCTAGTTCCTCTCTGTTTTTGAAATCCCCTTTCTTCTCAGCATACTCCCTTTGGTCTAACCTGCCTACTAGCATTAAGACATGCCAGGATATCAGGAAATTCACAGTCCAGCTTTCCACACTGTCTCATCCGAAGTGATCCCATGTATTATTAATGTGCCTCCCTTTCTTTTTCTCTCCCTATCTCCTTTCCCTCTCTGACAGCATCTTTCTTTTTTTTCCCTTTTAGCTTGCCGTGGTTGGCTATCACCTGACCTCTCATGTTTATTGGCAGTCTTCGGACGGGCCAGGAGATGTTGAATAAATAAATAAATAAATAAATAAAGCAAATGTGCTTACATAATAATTATGACACAAAATCTCAATACAAAAAGAAAAGAAAAAAGAAATGAACAAAACGCCAAGAATCTGAATAAAAAGACTCAATCCAATTCTTTGTTGCCATAACGAGAACTGAAACCCAACTAGGCACCGGCGGATTATGCCGGCAGAAAAATTGGCAATTCGGTTCTTTTTCTGGTAAGTTAACCTAATGGGAAATGGCGCACTGTTGGGGATGGTTGCTGCTACTGCATGCAGAACTGGGTGTCCAGCCAATATTGTATTATACAAATTGGTGTGATACTGTAGTACGTTGCAGCTGTGTGCGATGGTAAATCATAGTTCGGGGAATGGTGCGAGAATGAAGCTCCAGAAAACCAACCACAAGTAATCACGTGACACGAAGAGTATTGTCCAGGCAATAAAGCAGTCTCTCTCTCTCTCTCTCTCTCTCTCTCTCTTTCTCTCTCTATCTATATCTATCTCTCCTCTCTCATCATGCATGCGTCACACTCTCATGGAAATTTTTATTTTATTTTTTTATTTTATAAGATTGCATGCTTCACACTCTCATGTAATATTTCTTTCTTTTCTTCGTCTTTTTGTGAGAGCTTGGACAATCCACTTGTCCAGGCAAGAAGGCAGCAATGCCTGTTCATTCTGGCGAAGTAAAATAAAATATACCAACCAACCAACCAACATCATTAATTTTGTTGTTGGCTTGACAGCATGAAACAAGGCGGAGGACACTGTGTTCGGAAACAGTGACCTTACTACAACCAGCCACGGTTGGTAGAGCCCCGGTCCGTTGGGACCATCTGAACCATATGGGTGTTGAACCCGGTTCTGACCCTCATTATGCTTGGGGAGTTTTTAGACTTCTCCTAGCGTCAGTCGTGTATTCTCTAATACCTTGTTCATCTTGTACTAGTAGATCTACGTGCATAATATTCACTCCGTCCACGAAGGCATCGTACTGGCCGGGTCACACGAAGAAACACTAGCTTCGCACACCACTCCTCAGGAATTTTCTTTGTAAGTATTAGTTTGGTCACAAGTAGAACGAAATGCCTGGAGCAATATTGTGCGAAACCTTTTTAGATGCATTTCATCGTCTTTGACTAGTGTCTCAACGCATTTTTTTAGTTCTAAATCACAAAGTATTCGTGATAGATCTACATGTACTGTAAATATACAAATTTTCGGCAGCTATTTAATTTCGGCTATATTCGGCACCGACCCAAAACGCCTAAATTAAAACGCCGATGAAATTTTTCACAGCATCTGTTGCACTATACCATGCCCTCTACCCCACGCCGAAAATAAATCGCCGCCGAAATGTCACAAATTGTGAGGTGCCGAAATTTTGCAGCGCCGAAATTTTGTATATTTACAGTATGTTGATCCAGCTGGTGCTAGTGATTAGGCTTTTGACATAGTTATCATCGTAGTCTTCTCCTTTTCACTCTGAAGAAGACCAATGTGGTCTGAGCGTTAAAACCTCTTGCTCCTGCCGTGTCCTTCGCCAACCTATTGTTGCTTCAAAGAAACCATCATTTTCAGGATAGGAACGGACAAACATGTACGACTCCACAGCCAACTCTCACCCTGGGATTTGCGCATAGTGCGTTTGAGCAATGATTGTCGTTGATCATACCTCGTATCCCTGTCAGCCGCCATCAGTATTGACTATTGTGTGAACGTGCTACAGTTCTGGCCAGAGGAATTCGACCTCGTGGATATACGGCCGCGTTCGAGTGCACAGTAGATCTACCTGAGAGCAGGGTTTGTGGTGCTGGGGCTGCGTAACGCAGGGCGCGATTTCATTCACCTGGTTGGATTGCTCTGGCCTGCACGGTAGCTCGCGGGTCTGGATCGTGGCAAACATACTATGTATCGACTATCGTGCAAGGCTAGCTAATACCGCAATAGACATGTTTAGCTTTTGCCGTTCACGCTAAATCCGACGGTACTCGTACCCAGCACCCAAAATACCGCCGTTTTGGAACGAAACGGTAAGATTCCGACTAGGGTGGCGTCACAAGTCGATCGTTGAGTCAGAAACCGAAATGCTAACCATGTCTTGAAAGCACACAAAAAAACGGTACAGGCCGACGGTCGAAGTTAGCGTCAACGGTAAAATGCTAGCCAGGTCTTCGAACGTTCGGAAGAAGCAATCGCACAATTGTATGTGTATGATACTGCATAGTTCCAACGCACTGAGAGCCTGAGTTGTGCGGGGAATGTGCGTGTGATCTCTCGCAAGATCGTCATAACCTACTCAGTATGCCATACTGACTGTGGAGCTGGCACCGCGGCACCGCTTTCAACTAGGACTTCAACTCACTGCCTCGGCCGAGAAGGAGCGCCTTCCGGTTCTCTAGTTCTGTTGCCGCTCAACTGCATCCTCAGCGTCAGCCGTTTGTGATGGTGGAATCTGGGTGAATGACTCATGATCTTATGCTAAATGTGGTACATTTAGATCGACTAGTAGACTACTCAGTAGTAGTAGTAGCTGACCAGTCCAGGGACGCTATGGTGTGCACGAAGCCTTGACTACAAACATCCTGTGCTCTCTGCTTTGCGTGGCACAAGCGACTCAGAACAAGTAAGTTAGTTGGCGAAGGTGGATCAGATCTGATTGACATCACGCCTTTCACGCGACCTGGATGCGCGGCAGACGTGCGAAGTGCAGAGGAAGATGTCCTTCACACACCCCTGTCGCGTCTGCGAGAGCAGAAGTACAAGACTTGACACCATTGCAACATGTGTACGTACATGATGTAGCAGCAAGCGGTGGGAATGACCGTGGTTTCGTCGCTACGCAGCCCTAGCCCTAGCATCACGCACACACTCGCCATCCATTGCACCCGAACACTTTTATGACAGCGAATTCCTCTGGCCTGAATTGTATTTGTCTCGTGCAACTAAGCAACCCACCGTTGCGTTAAATCGGTGTTGGTGTGACCAAGGTGACTTGGCTATCCAAATATTCTATGTTCGAATCATACTAGAAGTGCTGAACTCATTCACAAAATTAGAGGCACGCCCAGTGTCGTTACTCGCTGCCACTTGCACGGCAGCCGCAAGTAGTGGCGGATAATGTTGGAATTTGGCAGACTCTGCTCAAAAAGCAGTAAAATTGGCCGAACCATACTTTTACATTGTACCTGCTAGGCTCAATGAGTGTTGTGGTTTTGCAACTAATTTGATGTTCGCTGAGTTTTTTTGCCAAACTACGAAACTCCGAGTTACAACACATAATTCAGTTTCAATATTTTTTTAAACTTAAAACTTAGAAGTCCTTCACTAACCGGATGTGTTCATTTTGTGTATGGAAACATACTGCATTATCACATCTTACTTATAAGTTATAGGAAGGGAAGGACCAGGGAACGACAAGTTACGCTAATTATGTTCACTAGAGTTGATTGGCAGTTACATGTACATGTATATGTACAAGTACATTGTAGAACGTCAGTGTTGTGCAGTTTTTATCGCTTGAGCTGATAGTCAAGCAACTAATGGTGGTGTTGGTGGACATTATAGCGTAACTTGTAGTTCCCTGGTCCATTTTTCTTTATTATGAATTTATCCTTGGCTCTCCATCCGAGTACATCTTACTTAGCTACTGTTACACTTTGAGCAAAATGGACACATGGATACGAGTTATGAGCAAGTGTCCGGCGGATTCTGCCGCCAGAAAAATTGGCAGAATTCGGTACTCTTTCTGGTAAGTTTCATGCATGTTTGGTATGTGGATAAAGGAATGGAGCAGAATTCGAGGAATTGCCCGCCATAAGGTTTGTATGGTTCTGCCAATTTCACTGCTCTTCGAGCAGAATCTGCCACTTTTTCGAGCAGAATCCGCCGGTCCCTAGAACCTATGAGCAAGTGTCCACAGCTGTAACCCGATAATAAGTGTACGGTCAGAAAGAGGATCAGAACTGTGCATGTGCGTGTACATGTTGTAAGTCGTTACATTCCCTTGATGATTCAGTGTGACGTGGCAGTGGAGATGAGTCGTGGCGGGGCGCCCACATCCAATGAAAACTCAGCTCGCACTCATTCCTCAGCGATATGATATATTATGGAATTAAAAGAGCAGGCTTTGATAGTACAATACAGCTTGATATCAGTTGTCAGTGTTTTGTATCCAGGGAAGATCTTGTACAAGTATACATGAACTTCAGAAGTGTGTATGTAGTTGTCGCAGAAGCGATAGGAAGAAAGGCGTTGGGCGTTCACTCTAAACATTTCCTGTACTAGCAGTGCCGCTCCACAGGGCACGCGGTGGTTCTCGTGTGCGACAACTCGAAACCAAGGTGAGAACTAGAAGCGAGCTGATTTGCACGCGCGGGATCCTGGCACGTATCCCCCACCAAGCCGATCGTATCCACAACGCGTAGTGCGTATTCGCGTTGCGCTGAATTTTTTCGCGAACACCAGCGGAGATGCTTTACGAGACGTTTCTGCGCCCTCTGCGTCAGTACCCGAAGCTAACGGTTACAACGTTACGTGCTAACGACGACTTGCATGTACGCAGTGCGCGAGTTAAATTAAACGGAATGAACTGTTTGGTCAGTGAGTGGAAGTAGTTAACATTGTATAGTGACGGTGGTGGATAGCTCCTCTGCGTCAACAGCAGAAGTTAACGGCAACGACGTCTTCGTGCTAGCAGTGGCAAATACATCACAGTCACAACGTACCAAAATGATAGGTATTACACTTAATTAAAGGAACGAGCAGATGTTCGTTTGATCTCATCAGGTCAGCTGCCGCATGCACACGCACAATGATTATGTATGCACCGGTACGTGGATTGTACTTGTACTTCACTTCACGTGATCGACCTGTGATGTTTTCAACAGCATGGGCGCGCGCGTCACGGCGAGTTGTGGCGATCGAACAGGTAGCAGCCGCGCCATTTTGTCCACAATCCAAAGATGTGAACGGCATGGTCAGACGAGATTCGAACGCGCGATCAATTCCATCAGAAGCACTTGACATACCTCGGCACCACACGACCTCATTAGTCACAATCCTCGTATTACTATTAGTGTCCTGGCAAACCCTGAAAACGTTCACTTGCTAGCTTGGAAGAAAATTGGAAAATTGACTAGATACAGGAATTATTTTGAATGCTCTCGGTAATGGTAAATCATAGCATCACAGCTGGTGTAGCAGTTGTCAGCTCGGTGGGCCCCAATTACCCCCCCCCCCCCCTCCCTCACCCCTCCATCTACTCACAGGCGTTATCCACGTATTCTGCCAAAATCAAAACCAAACAACGTATTCCGCCATGTCGTTTTCTCACACCCTGGCGGCGTGTCGATCCATTCGTCATTAATTTTGCCTTTCCCTCAGAAATCTCGAAATTGCGAAGCTTCATGTAAAAGGCAAGAACACGAAGCGATTTGTAAGAGCGAAGTTCGCACATTGACTTTTCGCCAGCAATGGTAAAGATTGTAACACCCTTAATTAAATAATTTTAATATAACGTAAAAATCTCTAGATTCTCCAATGTGGGAAACCGACATACGTTACCGTTTCTCTTTCTACTTCGGCGGAGCGACTGATCCCTTCACCAGTGCCTATGGCCGTGAACCCAGTGGACGACTTGGAGAAGCAGCGTTGTGGTGGTTGAATGACCTTCAGCCCTATCGACCCTCGTTGACACGATTGCTAGCCTGGTTCGATCTGGCCAGCGCGCACGAAGCCAAATACTTGATATGTGCATTCGGTTCCTTTCAGAGTCGACACCCGAAAACGCCCTACCATTCTAAATGCATTCCTGACGATGGCTCAGATAGCGGGCTGCAATTCATTTTGATGCTGGTAGCGTTTCTTGCGCTAGGTGCGAGGAAAGTTGAGAATTACAGGGCAATCGACATTTGCCTGGCATGCATTCTTCAATTGAGTTCGTAGATCACCATGCTGTTGACGAAGATAAACACAGGCTGCAGCCGGGGAGAACGCCTGACTACCACACAAGGCGCCACAATAATATGATACAGTTGACTGTTGACGAAGATTGACGAAGATAAACACTGACATCAGGGAGGACGCCTGTCACAAGCTGTTCTTGCTGTTCGACGAGCAAGAGTCCTCGCCAAGCCTCGGGACACGACCAAACTTCATCGAGCAGGAGCCAAGGACTGTCGTACGGCGCCTGACTGGACAGTGACTGGAAGGTAAGGGGAGCAACCCTGGGCCGTATCACTGACTGCGAAATGTACGTGTGGTTTATGCCATGGGAAGCTATATCAGACGCATTCATTGTAGGCAAGATGTCGACAGGTTGCCTCTACGCAGAGTAGATATGGGGCGGAAGCAAAAACCCTGGGGAAACCTTTCTTGAAATTGTCTGCGTGAATGGTTTAGTATCAGATGCTACCACACGGTTTTATGTGAAGGTAGACTTGCAAAGGCGGGCCGCAGGTGGCTAGCATATTGCTGGCTCCAGTAACATTCTACTTGCTAGTAGTTGACATCTTGTGCTGTTAGGCGAATGTCTAACACGACCCTGCATTACTGTATAGTCATGCTGGCATCAATAACTGAACAATAGTGTCTGCAATGCATTGCTGCATTGCAAGCAATATTATTAATGTCTTGGGCAGATACACGTAAATGTACGTGTGATTAAATTAAAAATTAAAATAAATTTACGGCTCGCGTGAGACTCGGCTGGAAGCCGAGTTTTCCGCATCCGCCGTGGGAACGCCACCACCCTCTAGGATCAAAGGCGCAGATGCAGCGGATGCAGCAGGCAGGCATAGTGGGAAGGTCTAAGACCATGATTGAGAAACAGAGGGCACCAGGTTCAAGTCCTGCTTGGAAGCGGAAGGAATTTTTCCAGCCGTGCTGCGACCCACAGTACGTGTGATCGGCGTAGGCTACACGTGTGAGGGCCGTTTTGTACGTGTACGTGCACAAGTGAACTGTAGTACAGCGACTCAGCCTGACACGGGGTGATCATTACAGTGTTGCACCGACAGTATAGTGTAATTGCGGAACAAAGCTATTTTCGTTTGCAGCTCTAAGACTAAGAGAGCTAAACAGGTAGTAGTCGCATAATTTATGTTCTGTGGCTGTGGCCTTAGCCACGTTTACCCTGGGCTCCGAGGCTTTGTGCGCCTTTCTAAGGACCCATCACCCCTTGTACGCATACAGTACAACCTGTAACTAAAGGCCACCGTGACTAGCGACCAGCCTAGCACTACAGACCACTTTGCCGGGCATGGGCGGTCTCACATTATGGTTGTGCGGTGCAAACCTCTAACTAAGGACCACCTGCCGCTAAAGACCGCTTTCTGTGGGCCCAAAGGGTGGTCGTTAGTCACAGGTTTTACTGTACATAATTGTATGTCGTGTTGGTGTGCTGCACGTGACCAAGCGTGTGTAACTCCTTCGCCCCTTCCCATTGGGCGATGTAAGCCCGCAGTTGGGTGTAACTATTACACACCCTCAGATTGATTGGGGATATGTTCTCTTTGATGTGTCAATCTTGGGAACTGTCGATCGAAATGCAGTTGCTAACGTTACGGTCGACCAACAATACTTATTGTCTTTATCATTTTGCGATAGGGATAGTTACATGTACATGTATGTGTGGCTTCCGGAACAGGTCACGTAAGTCCTAACTCCCATTGGCATGTCTAGACAATAACCCCTCTTTGTAGTGTCACGTGGCCGCTACATGCACATGTACAGGTACGTATATTGTAGCTTCATACTCATAGGAAACGATGTGCCTGAACTGTGTCACAAGCACATGCACGCACAGTGTGGCTTCATAGGAAGAGATGAACTGTGTGCATCGTGACTGAAATGATTCAGTAGACGTAGTTAATGGCATTGGACTTGTTGGCTTGAATGGTGCTCCATAGCCTAGGCAGTATCACTCATTCTCTAGTATAAACCTAAGTACATGGTTGATACATGAGCTGAACAATGCCTCCAAATCTGCGTAGTCAAGTGACTCTGGTGGTTTTAGTGTCGTGGGCATAAAATGTAAAGGATACGGTTCACGGGCGATACTGTTAAGGCTATTCTTGCCAGCCGACAGGTTCATGCAGGAAATGTAGTGACCCGATCTGCGGCGGAGCATTCTGCTGTTCCCTACTACACGCATCTCCATTGTCCCTTTTCCTTTTGGACTTCGTCGATCTGTTTGGCATTATATCGCCATATGGTCGGGTAATTGCAGCCGCATTGAGTAGCAGAATACCGCAGTATCCAAAGTCGAAGCCTCCATTGTTCAGTTGTGGTATATTGGACAATTCAAGAAATATGTTGGTCATTGTTAGGTAGTCAAAGACATATCGTGTAGTTTCAATCATCCGCGAGCTTCTATCACGCAGCAAACCTGACACTGAATCTGATGCATAGCATAACCTTGACGAATTATTTGAAACCGGGAAAATGCAACTGACGTAAGTGACGAATCTACTTCAAAGTAAAGAAGTCGGCGTTACGTGCAGATATTCATCTTGCCATGCATTGCAAAAGAAAGCATAGCAGACATCAACCACATTAACCACTCATTATATTTCAACACCCCGCAACTGATAGAACGCTATCAAAAAGACTAGATTACTTTTTTGAAGGACATATACCGGTACATACATTCGATTGAATGCAATCTGGAGGATACACTCTAAGGACTTGCAAACCCCTTTTACATTGTGTTTCATGACAGCGTGGCAAGTGTCCGTCACGTGGACGAATTTGCCCGGCGGGTGTGTAGATGATCCGATCCGATGGAGACGATGATTGAGATCAATACAGGAGTTCTCTGCTTTGCTGCCACTGTAGCAGAGCAGAACACTGAATGCTGATGAGTGGCTAGTAGTACTAGTATTCGACTTCATTCGTCAGTGTTGGCTATCTGGAAGGAGGCCTTTGGGCTATCCACACCTGCACCAGAGATGTCTGATTCATGAAATCGCCAAGATGTGGATCATGGCTACTCGACCCGTCCGAGTTGTGCGCACCACAGGTATATGCAGGTACATGTAGATTGGCTGTTCGTTTATCTCGCTCTGCGCAAAATTAGAAGGCGGGTGTGGATGGAAGGGTTGGTGGTGGCGATGTTCGCCACTTAACCACATTCTCACTAATTCCTGATCCTGGATGTCGCTTGTTTGGTTCGAAATTCGAATGCACCAAATCCAGCTAGAACGAGCCTTTACAATTAGTCATGACACCCTCAGCGAAGCGAGTGATGGTGACCATCCAGAGCGACTGTATCAGGTCAAAGGTGCGTTTCCGACAGCTGTCTGCAATCAGGTGAATCAATGGCTGTGACTTTACTAGCGATGTACACCGTACTGGTACTCGAATGTCGAGTTTAGCATCCGGTGGCAGATCGGGCCAATAAACGGCATGCTTATCTGGATAGTCTAAATTAGACTACAATGCCTAGACGTTATACCAGTAGTGCTTCACTACAAGTACAACGTCACACACTTGCCGTGAACTCTTGTCTACATACATCTACATCTACACGTAGAGACATCCAAAAATAGGCTCTTTTGACTGGCACTGAGTGATGGCAGTTTTAGTGCTGTCTTTTTTCGCACTAATTTTAGGGGAACTAGGAACCGTGTCTGCTGCTATAAACTAAGTTGTCACTCACTTAGTGGTATCTTATCGGATCGAATCAACTCAGCACACGCCATGGACCTTGACCTCACTGCTTCCTGCCTTTAGTTTACGGAGTAGAGTCTACGACACGGGGCACGTCGTTATCTCACATTAATAATTTTGGTTTACTAGCAGCACGACATTTAGCGCGCTAGTTGAGAGCCATAATGTGACACAGGCTGCGGGGGGTTTACCTGGAGTCTACCCCGATTGTGGTGTGCAATGTCACGGAGAAAGTAGGCGTTCGAAAATACTGCGACAAGCTGCAATCGTGCCCAAGTGCGTGTGACCGTCGGCTAGATTGGACTGGATGTCCGAAATTGAGCACGGCCACTTCATTAACCGACCACGCAAAACGGTCTATGTTATACGTTAAATATGAGTGTTTGTATTGACTACCGGTATGGGCTGAGACGATTCAATGAGCAGCAAACCTTCTCCAGCCAGACGTGCCGTCGAAAAGAAGGGATTCTCCGACGCGACGTGTATGATGGCCAAAGATACGAGCGTTCGGGAACAATGTTCACGAGTAAGCCTCATAAGACGAAATCGGAGCAGTGTGTAGCGCTGAGGTTCGTCTAGTATGTGTGATTACGGAATTGAGGTGGTCATTTCGGCGATAATAGAGGAAATGTGTGCTTCTCCCCACGTGTGAGTTGGCGCTTTCCCTACCAACTTCACAATTCTGGGAGTATTTGGGCCGATTTCGTTTCATTATTGTTTTGTGATCGATCAGAAAGACAATTTGAATAGTCAAAATCCTCTCCTAGACTCACCTGTGATCTCCCCAAGGCGGCGTGCAGCAGGATGAGAAACAAGATCTTGGGAAAGTTGTCTGCCTGCCGCCAGACTACCGCCAGCTTCGGGTGGCTTTCCATGATAGCGATGTGGCTTCCGACGCGGGCACAACCGCCACGCCTCGTGGTCCGTTATCCCGTTGTTATGCGGAGTGCACCTAAGCGAGGCGTCTCGGGAGAGAGAGAGAGAGACAAGAAATGTCCTGTTTTGGCAGTAAAGGAGAAAGAGACAAGGTCCTGTTTGGCCCAAGAGCAGGAAGCTCTCACACGACGAAACCTTTGGAGCAAACTACACCACTTATTCTAACGAGCTCGAAATATCTTGTCACGCGCGTTTTTATGAGATGCAACCAGAGACGACTTGCCCTAGCGAAAGACATTCCTTTCTTTTCCTCACTTCCGAACGGCTCCCTTAGCACGATCCGCTAAACAGTGACATGGATGACACCAAAAACGTCGCCTCTGCGGAGGAAGTCAGGCGCACGGGAATCGGGCATGTTCGCCCCTGTAGACGAACGAGCAAGGAAGCGACCAGCGTGAACGATGTGACGAGGTACCAGTCAGAAACGTGAACAAGCGCAGCACTTTACCGTTCATAAACCACACGGCAAGCATATCCTTATCTGCTCATGAACCTCTGCTCTAGTGCTGCAAGTCGTCAGGTGTCATGTAATAATTATGGTTTATTGCAAACACTCGAACATTGATTTCAGCCCTGGAACTACTTGGAAGCATGCTCCAACTAAGTGCTCTTGATAAATTCTATTCAATAGTAATACAGCTGAGCACATCCTCCACCATGATTCCGTCCACGCAAACGCTCCAACGCACGACCGGTGGATGACTGTGCCTGGCTGGAATCCTGCGCGCAGTGCTGGTCTTCAGATTAGATTGGTGTCATTGGAAACGCAGATGAGTGGGGCTAGTTCACTCTGAAGTTGGTTTGAAGAGAGCTGCACTGCCCGCAGCTTGGGACCAGCAGGCCCATGGCACGTTCCCACGCAGACCTGTCTTCCTCAGCTTGTCTCCACCGTCTCTCGACCCGTGTCACAGGCCTCACGGGCAGCCTGAATCTCGCAATTGGTCGAGAGTGCGCCGCAAGCTCAGGATGCGCTTCACGGACCTCAGGGCTTGGCCGTAGGCCCGGCTAGACCACACCTTCAATGAGTCCTTCCACAATGAGGATGATTACAAAGACGTCGTGTAAATGCACCGGGATTATTGCCAATTCGTTCCCCTCAACCTCCAACCTGTTATACTCCAGCAGTCCTGGGCAACACCACGCATCCAGGAGGGCATCATCAGTGCTTTTATGATGTCCTCCTGGTTGAAATTAGGAAATACTAGTAATCGCTTACAATCCTAGGACTGGTTTGAAGGGTTTGAGGTTAGTGGAAAGATGAAAAGGCTACATTGGGGCTTCAAATCTCTCCAAATATGATTGTCCTGAGTTCATTCTGAGATTTATAAACTCTCTCTCTCTCTCTCTATCTATTTATCTATCTATCTATCTATCTATCTCTATCAATCTCTCTCCCTCTATCAATCTCTCTCTTTCTCTCTCTCTCTCTCTCTCTCTCTCTCTCTCTCTCTCTCTCTCTCTCTCTCTCGCTCTCTCTCTCTCTCTCTCTCTCTCTCTCTCTCTCTCTCTCTCTCGCTCTCGCTCTCTCTCCCTCCCTCCGCCAGAACAACAGAATGAGAGGGACTAGAAGTAGAAATCATGGTGTACAGTGCAAGTGTGATCATTCCTAAATGATAAAAATACATACTTCTACTACTACTACTACTACTACTACTACTACTACTACTACTACTACTACTACTACTACTACTACTACTACTACTACTACTACTACTACTACTACTACTACTACTACTAGTACTACTACTACTACTACTACTACTACTACTAGTACACTGTATCCTGGTAGTGTGAGGAAGTCATGGACAAGCATGACGCGGCAACAAGACTACATCATACAATGTTATGTACGTCATGTACCAGCACACGTGACGTTCTTCACCGGCCATGCATGCGCGACTCCGAAGAGATGTGCTAGCAGTAGCAGTCATATCTCAGTACCGTGGTGTAGCCTGTACGGCTGTAGGTGCTGCAATAGAAAGCGATATGCATGCGCCCATCATTGTTGCACTAACACCACCACACGGTGATAGTCCTCATCACCGATCGCTGCTGAAGACTGAAGTGGCCCCAGCTGTCTTTTCCCTTTGGAATGGCTGATGAAAAATGTGCCAAGCTGCCAGGTCTTTGTCGGATCCAGGGCTACTTCACCGTGTTCAGCTACCTACTTGGGATTGCACAACGGGGCAGCTGCTCCTTCCTGTAAACCCATTGTCACTAATCACATTTGCAGATCGTGATTTTCTACATCTTGTCCTTCTCACTCTCTTGTTGTGGTGGGGAGAGAGAGTGAGAGGAGAGATGGAGAATGGCAATCGACAACCTGCAAAGGACGTCATCCTCTCAGTAGCCCGCCTGTACTGTGTGTACGCCAAAGAAGCACGCTGAGCACTATTTCCGTCAGTGAGTTTCGTGAAGGGTGTCTGCGGGCCCTGCCTGAAGACAAATATTCCAGAGGACTTCGAGGTTTTCACAGTTGGCGATTTTCAGCAGAAGCGCCCGCGCCACTTCGGAATTTCGTGCACTGCACAGCTGAGATTACGGCTCAGCAGGGATCCGTGCCTTACCGTTTCGGGGGGGGGGGGGGGGGGGAAGCATTTTGAAGTATCTAGGAGCGAGAGTTTTCTCAGTAGGGTAGATTCTACTTGCTATGCCTTCTCCGGAGAAGTGTCTGAAGTATCTGGGAGCGAGAGTTTTTTGGTCAAGGTTTGACTGCATACAGGTTAACGTTCATGTGCTGCTGCGACTAGGCATTGGCGGATAATGCTCGAAAAGCAGTGAAATTGGCGGAACCATACAAACCTTATGGCTGGCAATTCCTCGAATTCTGCTCCATTTCTTTATCCACATACCAAACATGCATGAAACTTACCAGAAAAAGTCGAATTCTGCCAATTTTCTGCCGGCATTATCCGCATATGCCTTACTGCGACAAAAGTCAGAGCTAGCGATGCACTTCTGCAGTGAAGGCGTGCACGTGGAAGAAACGTTCGAGGACGACTCGACCCACATACCGGTGCACGCTAAGGATAGGCTATTGATAGAAATGTTATTCGATTACGTCATCATTCGACGTGTTTTGTACACGAAATATCGCATCATAGAGGGTGATGTCATTTTCATAAACTAGCGTCTTTTGTAGATCGGTATGAGACAAGTACAGTGAGTATCGTTTATAAAGTGACCGGGTGTAACGATATACCGGCTATAATGATCGAACTCGCCAAAATCAAAATCAAATCACAAAAAATACAGCTAAAATATCACTATACACACTATTATCGGCTATACCGATATATCGCTTATTGTGATGGGCTTCAGGAAGCAAACCATATCAAATGCACAGGAAAATATCGTATATACTGATCAAGAGTGATGATCACAAAACAATTGTTCTTCAAATTTAGTTTATTTCTTCCAAAACTGATCCAGTGTTGCCTGGATGCATCTGGCAGCAGACGTGATTGAGAGAAAATTCTTCCCTGTATGCTGTAAGCAGCCACATGTACACGTGGCTGCTTTTCATGCTTTTTCCAGCATGTACGCATCATTTCATGCACAGTCATGTGCCATGTGTCAGTCATACATGCAAATCGGATATAGTGATGCACCGGATATAGTGATAAATTATCGAAAATCAAAGGGGCACGTTATATCCACTATTTACTGTAGAGGTAGATGTACAAGTGTACATTCTCTTCTGTTTCACTCCTATTCGTATCCACTCCCAGTCTATTCACTTCCCCTGACTGCTCACCTTGTATTTGAAGTTTATCGCATTCCCATTTCAACTAAAGATTATGATTATAATCATTATTATGAGGTGCAGTGGGTTGGCAGTGCTATTTCTAGTCAGTTGGCTCTTTTTCCGCTGTTGACCTCACCCTCTCCTCACTTCAATTAGCTGTCTTGACATGCTACGAGGTGCCGAAACATATTACTCGGCTACACTGTTTTTGTAGAGGCCGAGTTTTCCGCATCCGTAGGAACGCTACCATCCTTCAAGGATCAAGGCGCAGATGCAGCTCCTAAAGCGGTGGGAGGTGCCGAAATACATGTAAATAGAGAAAGAAAGACAAATTCAGCCGCACAGACAGCCATGCCTTACAGTTTGTCATACATATAGTGATGCTTTTGTGGTCAGCCTGTTCGGCCTGCTACTACAAGTCACGCAGGAATAGGTTGTGGGAGAAGTCAAGGACTATTTACATAGAGCCTACGCATAATACAGATGTGTGTGTGTGTGTGTGTGTGTGTGTGTGTGTGTGTGTGTGTGTGTGTGTGTGTGTGTGTGTGTGTGTGTGTGTGTGTGTGTGTGTGTGTGTGTGTGAGTGTGTGAGAGAGAGAGAGAGAGAGAGAGAGAGAGAGAGAGAGAGAGAGAGAGAGAGAGAGAGAGAGAGAGAGAGAGAGAGAGAGAGAGAGAGAGAGAGAGAGAGAGAGACAGTGCGGGGAGAGACAATGCTGCGACAATCACTATACACTACAGGTGCTAGAGGAGGGAGACGGTTTAACTGTAAGAGTCGCTTAGATGAGGGTCGTTTAATGATAGTCGAGTCGTGACCCGCCGCGCTTTCCCAAACATCACATCCGAACCCACATTAATAGGCCTATACGAAATTGGTGTCTCCTTACAGCCAGCTAGTTGTTCACGACTTCCACAACATGTAACACACAAAATGGTTTCTCATCGGGTCCACAGTGAACTCTCGACGACTGCTAAACAGACAGATCCTTTTTAGAGTGGGGCCGAGAGAATATGTTCGACAACCACCGGCGAAAGGCCGAACGCTCCATTAGCCACGTCCATGCATCCTTTCGAATAAATAATAGCGATAGACCTGGATGTACAATTACATGTAAATCCTAATAATTATAATTATTCGGCATGGTCGAATGTTGCGACCGCGATTCATTGAGCGATAGTCCATCGATCCCCTCTCCATGCACCCTGCAGGCAATCTGAAGCTTGCTTGCTACTGAGTTCGGTGACGCAAGGTCAAAGTCGACAGACTCGACACCCACGAACATCCTTGTTTCACATCATAAGTTTCCCGTCATCAAAACGCACGTCGAGTACGAACTTGCCGAAGACAAACTGAAAAGCTCATCGCTACAGTTCCGAAATTGCCCCGAGGCGAAGTGGTGTACTAAAATACGCCAAATCACGCTCGGAACAGCTTGGGGGCCAGAACATCGCCAACACTGCGAAAGGCATATTTGCAAAATTTATGCGCAATCTCCTTGGAACATAGGGATGGCACTCAGGGAGTGGTGACACTTTTAGAAAGCCCAATTAGTTCGGCACTAGATGTTCTCTCTGTTCGCCTCTCGAACGCACTTGCGACGCGTATAAATACCGCCTCACAGCTCGCACAATGAGTTACAAAGAATAGAATTTGGGTAACGATGAACCCCAAGATCCAGTCCACTCTCACCCTTTTCCTAGTTTTCAGATCCTTTGCCGACCTAGAGCATCTCTATCTTTGAATAGTCGGGAGAAGAGCGCGTGGAACGTTTACTACAGTCGCAAACCGTATAGTTACGAGTTTCGTTTCTTGAGATTTGACGGACAAGGCGAGACGAAGAGTTCCGAGCAAATCGACGACCGTAGGTCTCTGTCCAAGATTGACCGGTAAGGTAACAAGCCTATTGAAAGTGTGCAGCTGCATTGTAGACCTACATGATTGTAGATCATTATTCTCGTTTCATGCGATTTCTGAAAGGTGGGTATGCGGGCTCCCCTGGTGTTTGTCCGTCCTTCGACTAGGTCGGCGTCTTTTCTATTTTTTCATTTCGGCCAGAATCCAGACTGTACTGTATAATTCATCTGGGGGGTTGAGGCGTGAGGAAGTTGTCATACAGCGGTATGAGGCCGCCTTGTGGCACGGGGAGTACAACTCGCTCCACTCTACCTCTCCAGACTGACGATGACACATACCGGTGGCTTGAATTCGTATTCATGGTTGGCAGTGTACGATGGAGTAATGCAGTTAGTTGATCGTGACAACCAAACTGGGTGGATATTGTCATGAAAGGTTCTGCTTTCCGCTCCACTGGGATACATGTGCCGGAAAGCAACTAATTCTTGTAAACACAAGAGAGAGATTGGAAGCTTTGTTGCAACTCTGAGTTTCAAGTATTACTACGATCATCAGGTTGCCTGATGATCGTAGTAATACGTGAAACTCAGAGTTGTAACAAAGCCTCCAATATCTCTCTCTTGTGTACAAGGCTCTGCCCTACATGGATATTTTTTATTTTTTATTTATTTTTATTGAAAAACCACAAACCTTCAGACATGTGAACGTGCAGATGATATAACGTGTACATACGTATGTATCGAGAAGGCAGCACAGAAACGGCAGTGGTGGTGAGGCCTGGGCAGCTCGTCCGACCGTGGTTCTCGGAGTCAACACTGGGCAGACGCACGTATTGAGCACTCTTCGGACAGTGAAGCACACCACTTGACTAATTCTTGTAAACATGCAACTTTCCTGAATCCTGGAAAAACTCCAAAGCGCTAGTGCCAAAGCCATTGTCCGTCTTAGTAACACCTTGGTTGTTTTTTCTCCTCTTCGTTTATCAATCAAATATTCCCTGCTCGCATTCGCTGGCTTGTAATTGGGCTTGTAATCTGTTTGTACTTGCGAATTCAAATAAAAAGAATATGAAAATACAAAATGAGGTTGACCCAGGACATCTAACCGAAGTGGTGTCGGCACGGAAGTACCCTTTTCATGGTTGCAGATCAACCCGCTGTGCCAGGCTGGGGTGTCAGTCAGGCTTGCTGTTCACCAGAAGAGGATCTCAGTCATTGCTCTGTGTGGACATTGCCTTCATTGGCGCAGCAGCAGACAGGACTGGGTGAACTGAGGACCTGTCATCTACTTACTACGTAAAGATGCTCTACATTTCCTGGATCGTCACAGCTAGGACCCAAAAAGGAGAGGCAGCTAACAGTACGCAGCCATGTGTATTGTGCTCCTGTGTCGAGTATCTTGCGGTCCCCAAACTGGCTGTTCTAAAAGTGAAGTTCCCTGATCTGTGGGGTGCCAAGGGGATGCTGTCAGTGCCTGGCATAACAGTGCTCAGCATGTTCAATGAGCACTGTTTTGACGTGTACTTATTTGGACTGACTTTCCGTGATAAACTAGTAGATGTTCCCAGAGGCCACACTCTGAGCGTTAAAATAGCCTCATCTCCCTATCCATGAAGGACACGAGTACTCTGCTAAGAATGTGTGTTCCGCACACGTGCATGTGACTTTAATAATGTTGATTACGCGTGACAGGCTAAGAGTTTCTATCGATATTTGGCCTCAGAGGATGGCCGCTAAGATCACGATAACAAGATTCATGCATTTGGGAATCCTGCTCGTATGTTAAATTCAGCTCAGATCTTGCGTATCTGCTCCGCTGGCAGTGATCCCATTCGTCCAGTTGTGTCTAATCCTACAAACAAAGTCACAAAGGAGGTTTACAGAGCTCGTAGCAACTCCGAGTTTCGTGCACAATGCAAACATCAGGCGACTTAGAGTGCTCCATGTTACTGTGTTGAAATACACAGTGGCATAGCATGGTGTATGTGTGCCAATGAGGCACAATGACAAGGAAAATTGACTTGCCCACTGTGCAGTAAACAGCTAGACAAACAAGAATCATGAAGTTGGACAGTACACTAGAAGTTCAGAGACCTTTAACAGGTGTCATTGTGTTAGCGTCTGGAGTAACACTAATAGAGTTTGTCCCAAGCGGACACAGGTCATAGATGCACAGGAGTGAATACCTTTCATCGTGATTGACTCACGACTAAAAAAGGTTTGTGTGCACATTGAATATGTCTCACCGACTATGACAACTTTGACTATCATGTATACGTAGAGGTTTTCTTAGACTTTCCATCCCCAGTAGCATGGTACTAACAGAAGGCCTAAAGTCAAGCCAGGGGGGGGGGGGGGGACAAGACCACAAGAAGAATGTCATGGAATTGGTACCTCTGCCATTGGGGAGGCCGAAGGCTCTGGAGAACTCTCCCTGTCTCTTTGCACTATGAGTCTGACAGTCTTAGGATCCCCCCACTGTACCCAAGGGTGCTCATCAGGAGAGGTGCTAATGAAGTGAACACTTAGTCACTGATGGCTACCTATGACAGGTGCACCCAAGTACGCCCAAGTGCCTCTACAAGTCATAGGAAATAGCATCTCTGCTGCAAAGTGGACAATTTCAAGACGTAGCACAAGTTCAGCTGAAGCACCATGTTGCTCTTGTTTGCTTTCCCCGGCACTACTGCCACTAGACTGAAGCAGTGGAAGGTTTTGAAGCAAGTGTGATCAGGGGGGTAACCTCATCACCCCCACCCTAGCCGCCTAGATGACAGTCTACCTTGTTGGATCATTCCATCTTAGACTCCAACATCACTTGTCTCTTGTGAGTATGGTCACAATGTCAGGTCAGGGAGGGGGGGGGGCACTCTATAAATACAAACCTTATCCCACTTCATTCCACACACTCATATGTTCCCTGGCGTTATGATGGAAAGGAGCATATTTCATGGAGAATAATACTGTTTCTGACAGCCTGTCTTGAAACGTTTCTGCACATTCTCCTTTCAGATCAAGAGAGGGAACATAGGATTATCCCTTGTGGCACAGGCGAATGGTGAAGCAGCATTATTAGAAAGCCAGGAGTGACACTGCGGGACTCCATTCCCAACATGGAGCATAACCGGGGGTCTCTGCACGTCGCGATTTCTTCACTACTGCTATGGATAGTGAGCGCCGCCGTAAGTCAATTTGGCTGTTTGCTGCTATTTGGTACATATACAATGAATTTACAGGGGCGTCAGAACCGGTGCGGCAGATGTGGCCAAAGCCGCACCAATATTTTAAAAAAATTGATTTCAGAAGCAATGAAATATGGGCTATTTGGGCACAATTTTATATTTTCCCGCGGGAGGGCCCCGGACCCTTTTCATAGCCGCACCATTATAATACCTTCTGACGCCCCTGAGATACAGTGAAAAACTTCAGTAAAATGCACTCTGGCAAGGAGCATTCTACGGAACACACAAGTCAGAAATGGAGCAAGGTTTTCATTTTGCTGTCATCCTGAGTTTCTTGGCCATTCACCAATCTTCAGACCGCAATCAACACACTAGTGATATGTTTTGAGTTTTACACTCTCGAGGGTTATAGGAGAGGAGTGTGAAAAACAGGTGCCGTTAAAACATTTTTTGCTGCACATTACATGTTAGCTGTTGATCAGCCTATATGCATTACATCAAGGGAAATCTGCACCTACAATACACTTCACCCATGAGATATTCGGCCGAAAACATTTGAAACGTGGTGCCGCCCTGTTCCACTATCTGTGGAATGCATCACGGATTGTGAATGTTCTACACTATCTAGGATAATGGGCAGGAGTGGGCAATGCACCACTGGGCCTATGAGCGCTGGGCTCTATAAAATGAATGTTTAGCTTCCTGAAAATATCCTGGTGGAGTAAAATCTAGCCTGTTTTGGCAGTGCAAAGGGGAAACTGAAAGCAGTCACCCAGAGCCAGTGGTACTGGTGACGGCTGCTTTGAGAATTGCTTTGGGGTTTGTGATGGATGTTGTGAGAGACCAGGGAAGTTAGGTGTCGGTGCCGCCCCTGCTCAGTAGTTATCACGTTTGTCCTAGCTTTCAGTATCATTGTCTTTCTTCATTATTTTTGAGCTGGGAATGTGAACAGAGTAAATGGGAAAAACAAATAAAAAAAGGTTGCTGACAACTGCATGATGATGATAGTAAATATATACCGTATTTCCCCGGTTATAAGTCGCACTCAATTATAAGTCGCACCCCCATTTTCCGGTTTGAGCAATATTGTTGTGGTATATTCACTTCAGTAGTAAGGCATGCTCGATTGTAAGTCGCACCCCCTTTTTTACCCTTGATTTTTAGTGTACAAAGGTGCGACTTATAATCGGGGAAATACTGTACCCCCATTATACACGCTTGGTTTGGATGTATTGTGCCCGTTCTGTTTGCTTGTTCATTGCTCTCCATGTCGTCCCCATGCCGTCAACGCGTATTGCCACAGAATGGTAAGGGTTTGCCATTGCTTTTCTAATTGCACAACACTCCTGCACTACCATGGTGTCATGTGATCATGAGGGTCAGGCTAAAAACATCCTGAATACAATGTTATGTAATGTTACATTTTTTTCCACTTCACCATAGGTACAGGTATTGCTGCCTTCTTGCTGCAGATCATGAATGATGCCACAGCTCCTAGGCTATGATGAAAAAATAAATAATTGTATAGAATGGTTTCACGTCTTTGTCAAGTGATTGCATTTGTGAAGAAACGTTTTCACGTGAGAGTGAAACCGACTTATCGGACCTCATGTGACCCCTGGATGCAGGGTTGAGTGGAACTGGAAAGTTGGAACCAACGACTCTCCTGGATAGTCATGGCACAGATGTACAATAGCTCTTTTGGATCATTCATTTGTCGTAAAAGTTGAAACAAGGAACCTGAATCGGAAAATTTCATGATGATCATGAATTTTACTCGAATCCAGGGCAGAATTTCAAAAGTGTAGCAATGTTGATGAATGTTTCAGGAAAACCTGATGCCACTCCGTGAAAATTACTGCTGAGGTATTTTGAATGAGGGGATGTGACACACTGGATTGACGATCCATATACCATAATGTCGCGTATTAAAGCCTGGCCTATTCCTGTGGAAGCCGATGTCAGGACTGGGCTTGTAGTTATATCCGGCTTCTATTCAAACCAGGTATTTCTATGTATGTGTCAACACTCAAACCGGGCTCATGTGCTGACAGTGTATCTTGAAAATCATTCTTCTATTCCAAACAGGCTTCTATACTTTATGAGATAGGCTTCATTGCAACACACTACGGTCAAACATACAGTGATGTCATTCACATCGCCGATGATGTCATTCACAACGTCGATGATGTCATTCACAACGCCGATGATGTCACTCACGCATCACCTGTCATTCCAGCATACTACCGTCACATGTATTATCGTTTCATGTGATTGTCTCCCCACGCATGCACAGGTCAGAACATCGAGGGTGGCTGCAGGCAGTTGCCCAGGCCAGCCAACGGCCGAGTCGACTACACTAGTGAGCTGTTCCTGGGAGCCAGGGCAAGCCGGGCGACCATTCACTGTGACCCCGGCACGGCGCTGGAAGGCAGGGGAGAAACGATCTGCGTCCAGGGATCTTGGATACTCGATCTGAACGGCCAATGCAGTAAGAGTACTTTAGTTTCAGTATAAAATACCCTGGATATAACGTGTACTGTACCTGGATACGCCATACCCTGGATATTCCATACCCTGGATAAATTATACCCTGGATATTCCATACCCTGGATAAATTATACCCTGGATATGCCATACCCTGGATAAATTATACCCTGGATATTCCATACCTGGGATAACATACCCTGGTTGTAACATACTTTTCTCTTTGCGTACTTTGATAGATATAGAGCACTTTTAGATTAAGCTACCTATCCTTTTCCAGGCAAGTTCGAGGTGGTAGTTCTTCCTTTCCTTCCCTGTATTCTCATTGTCCCAGGACCTGGCAGTGTTCGCAACAACGTGCCCGTGACTGGGGCACCGTCCATTCAGCGGCTACCCCTGGACGAGTGGGTGACGGTCACGGCAGAGGGATGCCTGTTGTTTGCCTGCACGGTAATGGGATCACCTCCACCCCCGGTGGCTTGGTCGGTCAACGGCGGCAGGATCGACCTCCGGTCCAGCTCGGACCTCCGGCAGATGGATGATGGTTCCCTAAAGGTGAGTGCAGATGTTCTAACTGTTATGTTTCGCGTCACCATGTGTGCGCATGCACGTACCTGCATTACTGCTAGTTAGGCCCCTTCAATATATGTATTTTGCTGTGACAGTGTCCTCCAGGGCTTGTTGCTGGCCAGCATAGGCCTGATGCACATTGTACAGATGCACGGAACCCCGTAGAATCTTGTAGAATGCCGTAGACCCAGTTGGGTGTTCGATGTGCTGGGCCCTATCATGTTGGCTGCTATTTCCAGTAAGAAATTAGCCCCGACTGTTCATATGAAAACCGTTTCCGACAAAGATCTAGTCACTGGTTTAGAGGGAAAGACGGAAACGCGAAAAGTCTGAAGAAAACAATGACTGTCACCACCGGGACTGGAGCCAGGGACTGGAGCCAGGGACTGGAGCCAGGGACTGGAGCCAGGGACTGGAGCCAGGGACTGGAGCCAGGGACTGGAGCCAGGGACTGGAGCCAGGGACCGGAGCCAGGGACTGGAGCCAGGGACTGGAGCCAGGGACTGGAGCCAGGGACCAAAAAAAAGATCCAGCTAGTCATTAGTTCTATCCTAAGCGATTCAGCTGGAAAAGCGATGGTTTGAACTTGATAATGAGGCTATGTTGGTCAAATGTACACGTGCAGCACACAATGAATATCCAACCCGGTTTGTTCACACCTACGGCCCTAGTACAAACCGTTGTACGTCTGTACAACGTGCATAAGGACCATTTCGACAATAGAATGGTTTCACATCGTTGTCATTTGACTATGATTATGTTGTGTAGAAAGTGATCATGGCATGTGAACAGTGGAACCAACATGGTCGACATCATGTGACCATTAGATGCGGGGGTTGAGTGGAGTTGAAACAACATGGCTGTCCTGTGTGGTCATGTGACCCATAGATGCATGGGTTGAGTGAAGTTGGAATCGGGTATGTTCATCACGTGATAGATATGAAACCATTCTATATTCACTCCTCTCTCCACTCCAGGCGTGTAACGTACAACCATCGAGTCACGTGGGCACATACAGATGTGATACTCGGAATCAGCAAGGCAGCGCATACAGGGAAATAAGACTGACCTCAAATCATCCAGGTATGCCTCTGTGTGTGCTTGTGTGTGTGTGTGTGTGTGTGTGTGTGTGTGTGTGTGTGTGTGTGTGTGTGCTTGTGTGTGTGTGTGTGTGTGTGTGTGTGTGTGTGTGTGTGTGTGTGTGTGTGTGTGTGTGTGTGTGTGGTGTGTGTATGTGTGTGCGTGTGTGCATATGTGTGGTACATGGTGTGTGTTTGTGAGTCTGTGTGTGTATATACTGTGTGTGTGTGTGCACATGCATGTGTGCCTGTGTTTCTTTTGACTGAGTGAGTATGAGAGTGGGCGGTTGTATCTACTTGTACTTGTATGTATTCTTCATCCCTTGCCCGAGCCCAATGACTCTATCGCATTTTCACTTCTTCTTCCATATAAACATTATCAATACATGTAGCTTTTCCCATCATTCTTGCATGGTAAATTGGGACTGCAAACATCCAAACTGGGCTTTTTTTTTCTTTTTTTTTTAACACCTTGCAATTTAACTGTTTTTGTTTTCACTTTATTTCATGAACGCAGCAAGTGGGATTTTCGGCGTTTGACCACTTTGCTGGTGCCCTGATGTACTCACCTCCCACCACTTTAGAGAATCCATCTGCGCCTTTGATCCTTGAGGGTGGTGGCGTTCCTATGGACGCAGAAAGCTCAGTCTACCTGAGTGTAACGCAAACGGTGAATGTTTTTCTTACTTTTATTGTTGCTTGCAGTGTGGGCAGAGCTGACGTCAACAAACCGACAACGGCTTCCAGAGTAAGTGATGTCCTGGGTTTGCATCTCACGGGGGCACAGATGGTGTGCTACTAAATCCACGCCAAAACAATGTTGATATGATGAACATGGTTGGTGAGTATACATGTGCAGTAAAACCTGTCAAGGCTATCACTCGGATAAGGCGACCACCTGATCCAGAAGACCACTGAAACCAGGATCAAGGGATGCTATTTCCAGTGAAATGACGCTGGATAAGGAGACCACCTGGTATCAGAGACCACATTTTGAAGGTCCCTTGAGCGGTCGTCTTAGACAGGTTTCATTGTATAAACCTCGTTTCAGCTGCCGGTGACGGCATCAGTTTAACAGTGGTCCTCTCGCGTACTGTTTTCAAACTACAAACATTTTGACCCACCTTGAAATGGAGTTCTTTCTGTGATGTGTATTATCTGGACAGGCAAAACAACCGTGACAGGGTGGAAAACCGGAACGTACCACCGCCAGTAGAGACCAACCAAGCGGACCGGTCTCGCGATCAGAACGTCCCACGCGGCAGCGGTCCGGGCGTGCAGCCGACCATTCGGGTGCGCCCGCTCGGCCAGTGGATCGGGCGCACGCGCGACTGCTGCGTGCGCATCATCTGCGAGGTGAGCGGCGAACCCACGCCCGTCGTGACCTGGAAGCGCAATGGACGCACCCTCAACACGGGATCCTCGACGGGCACATACTCAGTGGAGAGTTCCGGCTCGCTGAAGATCTGCACCAGCAATCACCGAGGGCACTCGGGCACATACCGATGTGAGGCCGCCAACCAACATGGCAGCGCGTATCGTGAAGTCAGTCTTCATGCCTCGCATTCCGGTGAGTCCAGCCCGAGGTCACGTGTCAGGTTCTGTGTAAACAAGCCACTCAGGCTTCCGCTCCGCTCTGCAAGGCATACATCCAGCATACATAGCAGGCCAACAGGGAATCATAGCATGTAGCGCAATTGCAAAGCACTATAGCAGGGCTGCCACTTGCTCCGATTTTTCGGAAATCGTCAGATTTTTGATCGCCTGTTCGACAAACCGACCGATTTTGTTCCCCAAGAGGGACAACCGATTATTTTATTTTGAGCGCTTTTTAGTCCAGTTGGCCATTAATTCATAATTGACATGGTTGTAGTGCGTGTGCGGGACAGTTAAAAATGTGTTCTGGGGCCCCAACAGCAAGCCATTTTTCTAAAAACCATCACCATATGAGCGGGTTGATTTATAGCAAAAAATCATGCTAAGCCGTAACCTGCTGAAAAAAATAAATAAATAAAAATTAGTATTTCTACCTGAAACCATATTAGCTACATGTAAATCAAATCCGTTGATCTCCGAGCTGCAGAGAGTGCTCAATGTCAGAGACAGAGCTTAGTTTAGCTACATGTATATAAGTGTGTGTTTTAGTTATTACATTTTTATGTGACGGCGTTCCACTGATGACAGTCACAAGAAAACGTTATGGAACTTGACTTTCTTCATTTTTTGCTGTTGTTATGAGTGCACAATGTATCTTATTTATTGCCATTTTACGACTATTGTCTCTTCGTGGATTGTTAAAAAAAAATTTTTTTTAATTCACGGCTTGCATGAGGCTCAGTTAGACTGTGTTTCCGCATCTGCAGATACGTGATCACCCACGTGACCACCCACGTGACCACCCACGTGACCACCCTCAAGTAATACAATTCACACGTGCAGGTGTTTCATCAACTCAAAGGCCGAGCAATGAGTTGACAGTGTCTCTGATTTGTTGCGTTTCTATTCTCTACGTTTTCTGCTCATTTTTCAGTTTGGTCAGAGATAGCGAAGTGCCGGCAGGGTAGCAATACAGGAACAGAGCCGGAACAGCCACCAGTACGCGTACCCGTCTTCCCCACCCGGGAACCTCCGCAGAACCCTGGTCCCATCGAGGACGACACGCCACCAACGCGACTGCCCCAGCTGCCCGGCCCGCAGCCTCCACGACAACCCGTTGTCGTCGACAACTTTGAAAAGCGGCCGATAATCGCCCACAAGGACGTGAGCGAGTGGGTGGAGGCAGTGTCCAGTGGATGCCTAGTGTTCAGCTGTAGTGCGCTCGGTTCACCCATGCCCAGTGTCAGGTATGTACGAATGACAAGTGATCTATTACGGAGGTTATTAAGGTGGCTCGCGCCTATTTCTAAACTCATCATGTTACCTAACAGGAAATACCCTGTGTTTGTGGCAAGGAAAGTTGAAACTGTCCCATACCGATGGGGTCATATGCGTGAGCTGAACCCTTCGAAACTGGAGTGCGCTACAAGCGTGAGCTGAACCCTTCGAAACTGGAGTGTGCTACAAGCGTGAGCTGAACTCTTCGAAACTGGAGTGCGCTACAAGCGTGAGCTGGACCCTTCGA
>NC_088655.1:19621740-19648998 GCF_964019385.1 Sycon ciliatum
ATCTAGGTCCAGCAGCACTCCAGTGCGGCCTATACTCTGGACAATACAGTACATATGTCTGGCAGGCATGGCGAATAACCAATCATTACCAATAAGACAAATTCACTATGGCATGCAGACACAGTAATAATTTATGTAATGCTACCACATGCCTACGCCAACCGTGGAATGTTTGGTTTTATCACATGACTGAATTTCGGATGTTCAAACAGATGCGAGATGTGTAGTGAGCCAATAATGATACTATGCATGTTTGGACATGGTGTTTACATAATTGTACACAATGCTAGAACTCTTCGTAAGTCGACCACTGCCATTCCGTCCACTTCATTATACGTTTGCCTGCCTGAAGGTTGCTGGTGATTGCAACACCTTTTGTATGGACATTACCGAATGCCATGCATTTGTTGCTTGCTCTTTCTTTCGCTTACAGCACGGTTTGAGTTGCTCAATGATGGCTCGCTTCGCGCCTGTGAGGTTCAGAGTCGGAAGTATGCTGGTCGTTATCGCTGTGATGCTACAAACATTTACGGCAGTGCTTGGAGAGAAGTCGCGGTGTCTCAGATACATCCAGGTATGCTGTAACGCACACATACTGCTCACAAACTTGAGTTTATAGTGCTCTCGGATTTAGTACCGGTTCGCTTATGCCCATGTCTTTCTCTCTCTCTCGCTCTCTCTCTCTGCTATTGGCGCGCCTGGTTGTGATGAAGCCGAGACCCAAGGTCAGCAGAGCATCCCAGACCACGCCACCACTCCCCTTATTCATGGCTCACACATGACGGGTTTACGTGGCTCTAGTAAAACAAAAACAAAACAAAAAAATGTGGCTCAAGCGCCTCCATAATGATGTATATTCTGGTGTTTGCAGTAATTTTTTTCTGACGTTCCCGTTTCAACTTCGAATATACTGTATTGACATACAAATAATATTATAAGATGCATCGAATATGCGTCAATGTATTTGACGCATATTATATTTTCGGCCATTTTTGGCCGAAAATTTGGTGCGGCCAAAATTTTGTTTTGCAAGGTTTAATGTCACAATGTAATACAGGCAGCAGCAGTACAGGCTCATGATGGAATACTTATTCCCTAATGATTGATTAATATGGTGGTAAAGACCCACCAGGCAATATGGCAGAAAATGCACCCCTGCCCACACACGCTCTCTAGGCTGCAAGGTTCTGTGAAATTTACATGCGGCCGACATGCGTTTTAGTCCTGGGAGGCCGAAATTTGAACGCGCGGAAGATGTGTAGACTTACATTAGGCAAGCAATCATTTCTATCGTTATTAAATGTTATCAAATATACCACTCTTTGGTCTAGAAAGAATACTTTTTGATATTACAATGAGGGTGAATAATCAACGGCTTGTCCACCAACTCTTCAATCATTCAGTGCTTTCCTTCTTTCTTGTTTCCCTTCCGCAGTATGGGAAGCTGTTGAGGATGGTTATCAACGACCTGAAGCACCTCCACTGGACCCCAACGCAGGCCAGCCACAAGTGCCTGAGGACACTGTTACAGCACCGGCTCCGGACCGTGGCACACCCGAGGAGCCCGCACCTGGTCCGGGACGTGGAGGCGATGGACCCGAGTCGAGGCCCAGCATCAAGCCAATCCCGGACGTGCGGAAATGGGTAATGTGACGCAACTCTATCATAGAGAAGAAAGGACTACACGGTTTGCAAGATACTTGTAGTTGTCCAATACTGGCAATAATAAGTTTGATATTGATGAGTCGTAACTTGTAATCCTTCGGTCCATTCTTCTCAATTTTAATTCTTGGCTCTTCATCCGAGTTTGACTCAATTATTGCAAGAAAAACTACAGATTTCAAACTCTTCACCATCATTAGCACTGAGAACTCAGGAAATCTCAGCACCTGTTTTCTGGCATTCTCTTCAAAACATTTCTGAGTCCTCATTGATGATGGTGGCGGTGAAGAGTTTGAAATTTGTAGTTTTTCTTGCAGTTGTATATCTCCGCAGGCGTGGGTTCAAATCCCACCGCCACCACAAGTGTTAGCTCCTCTAGCTAAACAGTTCCAATTCCAAGGCACTCTTAGAAGCCAGGCATCATGACAGGAAGTATTATTACAGAAGTATATTGAGGAAACTATTTTCGATATACTGTATTTTCACAAATTTTCAGTGTACTTTTATTTTCGATACTTTCGGTGCATCTGTTTCATACCTAAATTTTCAAAACGCCGAACAAACACCAACACACATAATCCAATAGGGAACTGCTTCTCTGCACCTACACTAATGTTTACCTAACCTGGCCTTTTGCCCTCAAACCCTAGAATATTGAGCAGCGAAAATATCTGAAATTAGAGTATGCTCTCAGTGTTGAACACCTACCAAAGGTGGTGCGCTAGCTGAGACAATATATTTTTGTCTTTGTTTCAGGTAACAATGCTGCCCAATGGTTGCATGAAGGTATGGTGTGAGGTCAGCGGCAATCCGGAAGCGTCGATTCTCTGGCGTAAGGATCAGGTGCGCATCGCGTTCAACACGCGTCTGTTCGCAGATTATCACCAGCTGCGCGACGGCTCTCTGCGTGTGTGCAACCTGCGCCCGTCCCGCCACAGCGGAACCTACCGATGCGACGCCAGCAACACTCTCGGCAGTGCCTATCGGCAAGTGACCATCTCCGAAGACCATCCCGGTGAGTTCAGAGAGTACAGGAAGATGCCAGCAGGCCTGCCATGAATGTCATCACGATATGTGTGACTAGTAGAATGCCAACAATGCGTTTAAGTTGAGTAACGGCCACAGCTTAAAATAATTCTGGAAAATTGTGCGAAAGGGAGGAGCAAGGTATAACAATCTTATAACATTGGTGCAGATGTGGATCTACAGACAAAAAAGAACTCAATAATTGATGATAACACTCAATCAAATTCCGAATTTCACTACTCAAGCTGACAAGTCAGGAGAGCGACTAGAGCCATTGCCTGCACACAAGCTGAGCTATCAGGAGTGATCTTTCATTTTCTCAGAGATATCCAGAAACTGGGATGGGACATTGTGCACAATTAAAAGTACCCTTTAAGGCTTGCGTGAGACTCTGTTAGAGGCCGAATTATCCGCATCCGTAGGAACGCCACCACCCTCTGTTGATCAAGGCACAGATGCAGCTCCTGAAGCACATATAGGTAGAGGTCCGCTGCAGCACGAGTTGTTGCGAGTACGACGGCGTCATCGGCAAACTCAAAAATCATCAGCATAACACACATGCACACACAGACACATGAACACATATGCACACACAGACACATGAACACATATGCACACACAGACACATACACACACAGACACATGCACATGAACACATATGCACACACAGACACATGAACACACATGCACACACAGACACATGAACACATATGCACACACAGACACATGAACACATATGCACACACAGACACATGCACACACAGACACATGCACACACAGACACATGCACACACAAACACATACACACACAGACACACATACACATGCACACAGAAACCAGTATGGATGTGACTGTTGTCTAGTATCACTAACCTGACAGCAGGTCGATGAGCATGCCATCGCGCTTCCACGTGATTGCCGGCTGCGGGTTGCCGTCAGCCTCGCAGACCAGCTTCACGCATCCGTTGGAAAGTCTGACCAGGTAATCGCCGTCCGTATGGTGCTTCAACAGCCGCGGTGATTGTCCTGCTACGTTACCAACGGTGGTCGTGGGGCCTGGAGCAGCATCGGTCACGTCTTGTCCGGTCACTTCTTCCGCTGGGGTTTCCGCGATGGCGGTAGTCGGTTCTTCCGTATCCGTGTCTCCGTCTTTGCTTTCAAACACTGGACGCGGACAGAGAGAACAAACAAGTACGAGGAGAGAGAAAGCTTCAAACTGTTAGGCCAGTCCTGTGTGTTATGTACGTTTGTTATAGGTAGCTGATACACTGCTTTCAATGTCCAGTACAGGGCATGATGCAGAAAAAGGGATTTTCGGTCTTTTATCACTTGGTGGTGGGTCTGATCTACTCACCTCCCACCGCTTTAGGAGCTGCATCTGTGCCTTGATCAACAGAGGGTGGTGGCGTTCCTACGGATGCGGATAATTCGGCCTCTAACAGAGTCTCACGCAAGCCTTAATGCTAAACTTCGATCTAGCATTAATGTTGGGAACTATCCCGCTTGTCTCGTAATTTCACTGTCGCTCTATGGCGCATTTGAAGTTGAGAAGAAGTAGCGACGACCCGGCCATTATGGAATCCAATTATATATGCCTCCACTGATGAGCTCAGGAGGAGCGAAACAGCTGTCTGGAGGGTCATTGTCAATTGCAATATATATACCGGAATTGTCCTCGCTGTGGTTATGGTGATGTGAGTGCAGAGTTTAGATCGGCCAAGAGCGCAATGTGGTGGTGTTGTATATCAGATTCCATAATGGCCGGGTCGTCTCTACTTCTTCTCAACTTAGGGCTATATTGACCGCTTATATTTGACTCCTTTTTAGCGATTGAACACATGCTTTGGTCAGTCGTGATAAATCTAATATTGACTTCGTACTTGGTCAGTATAGGAAATAAAAGACCTCGTAAAAGACCTCAGCTTCGCCTCGCTCTTTTACTCGGCTTTTATTTCCTATATTGACCTCGTACTCAGTCAATATTAGATAGTTCATGATGCACATCAATGCCCTGTACTGTAGTTTTATAGTTTTCTCTCTCCCCGGACCCTTGTATGATCTCTCTGCTTGCGTGCAGTGTTTGAAAGGAAAGGCGGAGACACGGATACGGAAGAGCCGACTACCGCCATCGTGGAAACCCCAGCGGAAGAAGTGACCGGACAAGACGTGACCAATGCTGCTCCAGGCCCCACGACCACCGTTGGCAACGTAGCAGGACAATCACCGCGGCTGCTGAAGCATCATACAGGCGGCGATTACCTGGTCAGGCTGCCCAACGGATGCGTGAAGCTGGTCTGCGAGGCTGATGGCAACCCGCAGCCGACCATCACGTGGAAGCGCGACGGCATGCTCATCGACCTGCTGTTCGACGTCGACTTCACGCCCTACATCGACGGCCTGCGAATCTGTAATTTCGCCCCGGAGAATCACGCCGGTGAGTACGAGTGCATTGCCGAGAACGAGTTTGGTCTGGCCGAGCGGCGCATTAACGTCGAGTTTGCGGCGTTCACCGCGGTTCCGCCTCGAAACACGGCCCCGACAACAGTGCCAGCCACCACTAGCCAGCAGCACATAACCAGTGTTCTTGATGAGCAGGCTACCTCCACGACAACACCACCGGAACAGGCGACAACGCAACCCCTGCCACAGCCACTGACGGACACCAGAACAAAAACGGATCAAGTAGAGACGACCGAGCAAGGAGTTGCTCCCACATTCGACCCCCAAGGAGTTGCTCCCACATTCGACTCCATCATCGACGATCAGCTGATTCGCGTCAGTGAAGACGGCTGTCTGTACCTGGAGTGCGATTCAACCGGAGATCCAGCGCCGATCATGTCTTGGCGCTTGGACAATGGTTTCATTGGAGTCGACGACATCAACATGTTCCGCATCCTAGACAAGGGATCGTTGAAGGTTTGCAATATCACAAGACAAAATATTGATCTGAAGCTGGGTCTGTATGTCTGTGATGCAGCCAATCACATAGGCTCCATCACAAGAACATTCCGAGTTACGTCGGAGCATCCAGGTTAGTCATACTAGACAACAGTCATATTCATACTTGTTTCTGTGTGTGCATGTGTCTGTGTGTATACGCGTCTGTGTGTGTGCATGTGTCTGTGTGTGCATAATTTATTATGTTTGTGTGTGCATGTGTCCATGTAAGCATGTATCTGCGTGTGCATAATAATGTCTGTGTGTATATGGGACATGTGTGTGTATCTGTATCTGCATGTGTCTGTGCACGCGTGTGTCTGTGTGTTCATGTGTCTGTGTGTATGTGTGTGTATGTGTCTGTGGGTGCATGTATATGTGTATGTATGCTAGTGAGGGGGTATTGTTTTACATGGGATCCATCTGTTTGTGTGTACCATGTACGTGGTCAACTACCAGCCTAGCTATCAAGAGCTGATTGCGTCGGCATCAGACCTCGACCCAAAGTTAACTGTAGTAGATTCAGTGAAAGCGGATAGCTTCACAGTGGCGTGTGTTTTATTATTTCCTTTTCCCACCTCCCAGTCCTCGTTGAAATACTTCGCCGGCAGGAGCTAACATCAGTAACACCGCCCACTGCAGTGACGCCAGGAACGGACAATGATATTGTTTATCCGGAAACCACACAGCCGGGACCGATGCTGGTCGAGAGTCCAGAACCGCGTAAGTACAGTCAACTTTGCGTATAGCGACACTCGGCGAGGCATCAGAAAAGTGTCCTTATTCGCGAAGTGTCGTTATACCCGAAGTCCCATTTTATGTATTCCAGTTGGATGTGACTTTGCTCTGGGCATGGAAATTCTGTCGTTATTCGCGAATTGTCGTTATATCCGCAGTCGTTATTAGCGAAGTTGACTGTAATGCTAAGTCTTGTAGGCCCTGCAGTAGTTCCTCTTGTAACAAGTGCACATGTACTGCTGCTAAGACATCCATACAGTACTGAAGTACAAGACACTCTGTACTCGCTATTCAGCTAATGTTTATGCAAAGGGATGCATGTCCCTCTTGTTTGTGCAAAGGGATGCATGTCCCTCTTGTTTGTGCAAAGGGATGCATGTCCCTCTTGTTTGTGCAAAGGGATGCCTGTCCCTCTTGTTTGTGCAAGGGGATGAATGACCCTCTTGTTTGTGGAAAGGTATGCCAGTATATAGACCAGAGGGACATAATCTGCTCTCTATTGAACTTGATTGAAAGCAGTTTTTTTCGTAACTATCCATGTATGCTCGTCGGGTGTATGGGAAATAATATTTTTTTGTATTAATGCCCACCACCACCATGTGTGCTGTTTTCCTAACCCGGTGGTCCTGCAGCCAATGTCGTCGAGGACATCCTGCGGCTGCGCAGCGAGAACAGTCGTCTTCAGTCGGACCTGGCCACGCAGCGACGTATGATGCAAGAGGCGGCGGCGCAGTACCGGGTGCTGCAGCGCCGGATGAGCATCATGGAGTCGGCACACCAAGCAGTGAATGAGCAGCTCAATGCAGCCAACAGGAAGCTCACGAGGGCAAGAGAAGACCTCGGAGGTAAGCTGGCCGAACTGCATGAAGCGGAATATTGAACGTAATAAATTTTGTTGACGCCATCTTCGTTTTGTCCATCAATCCATTAAACTGATGCTTGAAGTAGATATTCTTGTAACTAGACGAGACCACATGACGCTTGTCGACACAAGAACGAACATTCCACCAGCCTCACTCTACGATAGCTAGTAGTTATTCCGGACAAGTGTTGATTTGTTCCATGAGACGATGGTGGGAACTCATCAAAGGAGAAACAGTTGTTGAATGAAAGGAGCCAGGAGCTTGTCGTGAGCAAATGCAGTACTGTCGGTTGCCGGAGAAATGGAGTCTAGCCTCATAGCCTAGACCGTTCCTATGTTCATGCATTACAGCCTATGCACAGTTGAGTCACGTGGTACTAGTATACATTGGTATGCTGTGCTTGGTGAACGTCTGGCCCGGTCGTTCTTCAGTGCACGCCAGACCGTACTGTACTAGGTGTCGTGGAGTGTGGCGTGTGAACTGTTCGGGCTGATGTTTGCAAGCGCAACGTAGTCTCCTCTGGTCACAAGACAAATTTAAAAGAGCTGATGCATAATAGTTATTATACCCGAGTCACACGGCCCCAAATGTACAGTTCTCTCGTTTGTACTCTCTGCAGTGTGCCGATCTCGTGAAGCCACAATTCGTGAGCTCCTCACCACCAACAGTGCCTGAGTTGAAACCACGTGCGGCGCATAAAAGTGTAAGACGGCAATTACGCAGCATGTCGTGCGTACTTCTTGTGGCCTCGACCAACGACGCCACAGCGTTAAAGGAAGCGTCGTCGCCATAACCAAGGCAATGCCGCAGTACCAACGATTGCAAATTTATGTGTGTGAATGTGACGGAAAATGTGCGTATGTGTGTGACGGCAAACGTGCGTATGTGTGTGCTCGTGTAACGGTGTCTGCTTCTCCTGAACTGTGTGATTATGTGAGGAGAAAAACAGATGGATATGTAAAAAAAACGGCTTTTATCTTCGCTAGTGTTTTCTCTTTTTCCTTTTTTATGTAATGGTATCACTAATTCCTTGTACCGAAACTCCACACACAGCACAACCTATTGCTGTCACCGGCACTGTATTATCAATAGCTACACCACTCACACAAAAGTATTTTTTATGCTTACAGAGATGATCAAAGAAGGGTGAAAGTACAGCAGGTCCTCTTTTTTTTAATGAATTTTGGAAACAGATAATTACGTTAGTGCTGCTGTGATGGCCTGGCACGAGGTAAACGTGGATGCAGTGCTGGTGGTGCGCCGCACTCAGCCTCAGATCCTGAAAACAGGCACGGATGATGCACAGGCACACACGTGCACTGCAAGGATACACATCACTTGGTCCACCAGTGGCCCCATGCAAATACCCCCATAACTAAATAACGGACCATAACCGTCCCCATAAGTTACATATCCAATGCATGGAGAGTCCACTAAGCACGGCACAGTTCTCCGCGCAGATTGACAGGGACGTCGGAACCGGCGTGGCCAAAGAATCAACAACATTGATTTCTAGGGGTTTTTCGGAGCGATGAAACATGGGGTATTTGGAGCCAATTTTCCCAAATGTCCCCACCGCCTTTTAATAGCCGCACACTTGTAGAACATGTTCAGGTGTCCCTGATTGAGTATCCAATGCATGCATAACCAGCCAGATGAAAATAGTTTTGAATGTTAATATTATCAAGTCGTAGCTTATGTCCATGGAAATGACTGTGCTTTCTGTGTCTGCTAGAAGCCCACTTTTAGATCAAAACTGTTGAGCACTGTTGCGCAGTTCAAAAAAGTTGAAAACGAGAGAGCTTGGAAGCTCAGGGCCCTACGCTATGCTTTTTTGCCTTGATGACCTAGACAAAAAAAAGCATAGGGATGTTATAAATTCTTTAAAAAATTCATTTTTTTTTAAGACATAACCTGGGATTCGAACCCGCACTATCGCGCGCCCTGCATGCATCCCCCGATACACTTCGCATACATACTAATTCTTCCAAGTTGCTTCACATTGTGATCTTGCATTTGAAAGCCCTATTTGAATATGCATTGTGGCCAGCCGTCTTTGATGGTACGGTACGGTAGGGATAGGTATGGGACAGGTACGATCGAGGGTAATACGACACCGTCTCCCGTACCGTACCGTACCATCAAACACAGCTGGCCACATACAGCTGCCCGCAATATTCAAATAGGGCTTTCAAACGCAAGATCATAACGTGAAGCAACTTGGAAGAATGGGTATGAATGCGAAGTGTATGGGGGAATGCATGTAGGGCGATAGTGCGGGTTCGAATCCCAGGATATGCCTGAAAAAAAAATAGGAGAATTGAAAAATGTATAACATCCCTATGCTTTTTTGCCGTCAGATACGGGATAGCGCCAGGCGTGACACAAACAAACAAACAAACACACAAATACCAAATTAAAGCTGTGTGGACCCTGGCTACCGCCAGACGTTACTGAAGTAACGTCTTCTGCATAGCTACGGGAATAATAGTTGAATTTTAAATAGATATGTGTAATGGATCGATAATAAGAAAGGCTGGAGGTGAGGCATATTCATGTCCCTGGCAGGTGTATGCCTGTGAATGTGCATATGCATTATGCCTGTGTGTGTGCACACAGGCACACATACACATGTGTGCCCACCCAGGGGCGTAGCAGGCCGCAAAGCCGGACCACCTTTTTTTTAACAAAATGCGAAAAGGGCCCAGAATGCAGGATTTTGCATCCAATTTTCATAACTTTCACGGGGGAGACCTGAATCCCCCCTCCCCCCCCCCCCCCCCCCCTCTCCGGCCAGACCACCTCCAACAGCGGTGCGACACCCCTGGTATGTAACACATGCCCCCCCCCCCACCACACACACGCACACACACACACACACACACATGCACGCGTACACACACACACACGAAACGGCAAACAGATGTAGTGTCTCAAGTCCTGACGGATGAATCGTCGGAGAATGTAGCGCCACCTTCACCTTGCAAAGAACCTCGAGCACATGTTCATGTCCTGAATCGTCAGTTCCTATCCATTCCTTGGTGCTAGAAGTTTGTGTGATGTCATTCCGTAGTTCGATGGTGGCTGTACAATAGCACATGGCACAATGTACAAACAACAGAATTCATCAGTGACGGTGAAGTAGGGTTAATGCATCCGTAACCCAATGAAAATTAATTATTGTGAGCAGGCATGCTTTTTCCCTCAGCACTACAAATAGACCAATCCCGAAAAGATTGTCTGGGTTCGAAAGGGGGCATGTCACCTGAGAGTACACTGTACAACACATACATGGCACTACCTGATCAGCATGCGGCACAGGACGTGTTTGACAGTTTGCGTTTGAATGCGGGGGTAAGTACACGGTTTTCTCGTTAGTTGCATGCAAGAGAGACGATGCGACAGAAAGAAAAGCCCTTTGTAGTTTTCTCTCTCGCACTGGTAATGGTCTGCTGTTGGAGTTGAAATGCTAAGACATAATCCTTGTTTCGCTCTTCTGTGTAGTGTGAAGAGGTCAACGAACATATAGAGCTCACTTTGATGAAGTAGGCAAGGCTGTGAGCGCTGTGGCTCAAAGCGATAGGCCCTAAATCTTACGAGATATTTCGAGTGTTATTGTTTGTTGCGAGCGCTTCGTCTTCGATGAGTCCTGCCTCTTTCCTGGCAGCTGCCCTCCCAACCACGAAATGACTGTACTCATCTGCAGCCGATCAATGTTATATTGCACAAGAAGATATCATTTCACCAAGCCAGTGCCCCGCCAAAGACCATCGCTGTGTCACACCGTCGGAACGAGTTCATGATGAGAAACGTCATTCGCGCGAGCGTGATGAAGAACTATTTCGAAAGACAACATAGTCTTTACCCCCGGGACGACAACTATGTGCACGTCCTGCAAGGGGAGAATGTCACCAGCGACATCACCGAAGACGACGGCAGTATTTCGGAAACCTGGAGTCAGCGGAGGTCGTCAAGCTCCTCCGCGACCCGGTATATGTACAGTATAGGTGACAATCATGTCGACACGAGCGTGCGGAAACACAGCATACACTGTAGTAATGTTGCGAGAGTTTGCGGAAGGAGTCCAAGTCGGGAAATCCATCAGCTCCAAAAGCTACCTGTAGGTGGGCGATGAGACTCCAGCTTCAGACTACAACAGTCAGGACTTGTAAATAGTTGAACTTTGTGAAGCAGCAGATCGAGAAGTTAGCTGAAATCGTAGCTGTTGCAGTATGTCGGCGCTATGTAGCTTGCATTTTTTACGGAGAGTCGATCGCCACGCCAATGTTTCTCTCCTCACCGAGAGCTATCTGGCCTCCAAACTCCGTCAGGGTCTGCCTAAGGTACCGAAGGTCCTTTGACTAGGTGCTGGCAGGACTCTATCAAATCTTTTAGCTTCAGCTCGGCGAGCAAAAGTCTCTCTCTCCTCCGCCATGAGCTGACACACACAAACTGAATACAAAACGATGCACTTCACACGTGCTGGCTTGCACGCGTGCCCCCTTTCACGAGCCCAGACAATCTTTTCGGGATTGGTCTATTCACAACATACTTCAGTGCCATTTTTCGACGACGTTTTGGCAAATCACATAACGATGGTGGGGAATTTTCCAAACGGTCATTGAAACTGGCACTGAACGGAGTTGTGAGTTTGCAGTGCTGAGGGAAATAGCATGTCTGTTCCAAATCTCTCATCAAACAGGAGAACTGAGAATAATTGCCGGCTTTCGTAGAGCCTTAAAGACATGTAAAGCGTACGTGATCAAGAGAGCCATTGTCCAGTTCCTACAGTCGTTGGTGATAAGTGGGACATGAGGCCTACCTTTCTCCGCTTGTCTGTCTGCCAGGGCCGCAGGGCGTTGGGAACTGAACAAAAGAACAAGCAACACAACGACACATTAAACACCAAACCACACAATGCGGCACGAAGGAGAAATGTTCCGACACAGGTGACCCAAGTAACGCACAGGAACATTGTGTTGCTTTTTTTAATGCACCAGTGTGCGAATGTTTCTTTGAAATCCACGGGGAAAATATCTGACGGTGCTATCAAGCATGCACCTAGTCCTCACCACGCATCACCTGCATGGCATGAGCGACCTCACCACCACTCCGTCAAAGCAATGATCAACAACCCGAAATGAATTTGCACAGACCTGAGTACACGGCCATGTGATGTATAATCGACAGTGGCTTATATCCGGGCGGGGGGAGGGGGGGGGGGGCGGGGGGAGAGGGGATATACAGATCTACCCTTGTTAGTACAACGCTAGTTACAAGACATAACTCATTAGTAGACAACTATCCAAATCCACTGACGCCTGAACCGGGTACATGCAAGTCAGGGAAGGACATAATACTCTAAAAGCCATATAACGAAGTGCTAACTCTAACGAGTTAACGAGGGGAAATCTGTCGTCAAAATAGAAATCGTTATACAGAAATCGATACATATACTGTCCTATTGAGCGTTGAGAATGAGTGAGAATCGTTACCTTTGGTACACGTAAACTAGTCAATTTTGGGAAATCGTTATATATGCGCCTCGTTAAGGCAAAACATATGATACCGCGGGGTAGATCTTCAGTTTTTACCTATTCCACTTGAGGAGGCCATGCGATGGGTGTTGCTGCCGTAGCGAGAGATGGGCACCGTGTGGTCCCGATAGCGACTCAGCTCGTCGGGCGATCGAAACGAGACCGCCGTCAGACTGCGGTACTTGGGCTGACCCACGGCATCCGCCAGACTGCCGTAGTCCGTGCTCAACTCAGCCTTGTCCGAAATGTGTCCAGCCGTGAAATTGCTCTCATCTGTAGAGCAAACGCAGAATGTAGCAGGAGTGAAAAGCATGAGCAAACAAGGCCATACACGAAGGTCAACATTGGTAAGAAAACAAGGAAAAATTCAGCGAATATACCCATACACACACAATACAATACAATATGCCCTTCCGGAGATGATAGCAGGTCCTGAAGGGACCAACAGTGTTCAAGTCACAAGCAGAATCGACCGTGGTGAGTCAAGACACACATACACACACACACACACACACACACACACACACACACACACACACACACACACACACATCTGTTGTGGTACATCCGGTGGCTCGCTCTACGCGGAACCCATAGCAGGCAAGCATCACACCAAACCCACGATAAAACACTTACTGGCATGTGTGATCTTCTCCGGCAACTGCTGTAGGATCAAGTTCATGCTGGGATTCCACGTGCCGAAAACCTGCACAGTATCGTAAAAGAGAAATACAAAAATCCATGGCTCGCTTGAGACTCGGTTAGACTGAGTGTTCAGTATCTATAGTAACGCCATCACCCTGCAAAGATCTAAGGCGCAGATGCAGCTCCTAAAGCGTTGGGAGGTGAGTAGATCTGCCCACCGGGAAAGGCCGGGTCATTCAAAGACTGAAAATCACATTCGCTGCATCCATGAGTGCAATGAAATGACAGTTACGTCAACCGTGTGAATAACAACCCTTGATCGCGCAGAATAAGTGCGTTGTATTGCGCCCTTGGCGTTACTAGCTGGGTTGAAAGTATGCATGTCATCGAATGGTCACTTGGTCTGACGATTGTGTCCGTATTCATGAGTTGAAAGTATCCAGTCGAGTAATACTAGGTCTCAAGATTATGGCGTTATTGAGGTGCATGTATTGTGCACAAAGGCACACAATGAAAACCTTGGCAAGTTCCGTTGCGACTCAGAGTTTCGTGACTGACCCAATCATCAGACAACGAACTTGAGCCACAACGGAATTTGCCCAAAGTTTTCATTGTGTGCCTTTGTGTATGCCGCTCTGCCCGAATCCGGTATTGAGCACTTTCGCAGAACCCACTTGAAGTACCGTAAGCCTACTGTCTCTGTACATGTATTGTATTGTTGTAATATCCGAAGTCGGTATCCCTGAGGTTGACTCTATACACGCCGGGATACAATGAATATACAGTAGAACCTGTCAAGGCGACCACTCGGATAAGGCGACCACCTGTCCTAGAAGACCACTGAAACCAGGACCAAGGGATGCCATTTCCAGTCAAATGAACCTGGATAAGGAGACCACCTGGTAACAGAGACCACCTTTTGAAGGTCCCATGAGCGGCGGTCGTCTTAGACAGGTTTCACTGTAACAGTATCTATGGGATAAACAATCAAGGCCTGTGGAGGCAGCTCAAAGCGGAGTGCTCATTGCACAAACATGTCCAGAGCAGCATACACATACAGCCAGGAGTACATGAAACGCAGAGTCTGCAGCTTGCGACTTTTTCTCCATGGGTGTCTGTCACGGTGAAACTCCGGTATACCATCATATTTGGTGCGGATCTCAGGTGAGAAGTGGCGTAATACGTACAACTGAGCTTCAGCTGTGCAGAATGAGACCTGCTTGAAACCTGCCGGTACACACTACATCACCAAAATGATGACGTCACGGAATTTCGCCGTGACAGCAACCCATTAGTGCTGCATACTCTGGGTTTCAGGATTGTACTTCGAAGTATTCTAGCTACAACGGATGCGAAGTTACAGCCACACAGCCTTTCGCCTCCGTCGTGTGTGTGTGTGTGTGCGTGTGTGTGTGTGTGTGTGCGTGTGTTTGTGTGTGTGTGTGCGTGTGTTTGTGTGTATGTGTGTGTGTGTGTGTGTGTGTGTGTGTGTGTGTGTGTGTAACTATTGGATATGGAGAATACGTAGCAGCAACCTGGGCAGTAACTTTGAGAAATGTGTTGCGCACGCTGCGGTTCAGATCTCGCTGGCTCGCAAGGGTTGACGGTGCGATGCATTTCTCCGGTGCTCCGGATGCCAGTCGTGCCTGAAGTAAAGTTGGCGAGAAACATTCGAGCTCCGAACGTTGCTACTGTCGTGGACATTGAGACCTGATGGCATGACCGGGGCTTACTGCCAGTTACGTTTTGCTAGTAGCTTTGAGCTCTGCTCAGGGAATATAACCTAATAAGGTCGGAACAGCTAGCTATCAAGAGATTAATCAATCCCGTATACTGCAAAAAAACAATAAGAGGACGGAAAATGTGTTTTAACTCTGAGTTTCACGCACTAAGCGATCATCAGAAAACAGTTTGAGCAAGCTCTGCCCCTCGGTACTGAGCACTCTATTGGACAGCCTGGAAATTCGGAAAGACGTTTTCATGCGCTTTCATGGTAACAAACTTGGTTAGACTGCAATACTGGCCAACGCTCACTCGCATTTCAATCCCACAATGTTGATCAGCGGACCTGACAACTTCAATGCGTCTGTGCCACAGCGGTAGGGAGATCTCGGTGCAGGCTGAGTTGCAAGTACTTCAAGTAGGGAGGTCGCCTGCCCTCAACACGTAGGGGTACAAAGGGCATTCTATGTATTTTGACCGTGCATGTCAAGGTACATAGTTCCAGTGACACCAGCGAGTGCACCGCTGTACTGCCATGCATCGCTACAAGAGTACAGTCATAATGGGGTTATGTACTCTTGATGGTTAGCACACCAGTACTTGCCACAAAACATGTGCCCAGTAGGGTGGTTCTCTGGTCTGGTCGGGAGATGGCTAGAGAGACATTGATAGAGAAACTTTTACATCAACAAAATCGGCACATCTGCCGCATGATAGGGAGGTGTGGCACCACTGGATCAGAAGTTTGGACCAGAGTTGAAAATGAAATAAAATAATTCGTACAGGGTCGTAGTATAGTGTGCAGTGTATGTATGGCACACCTCGTCTGATCACTTACCGCATTATCCTTGTTGTACGGTTCCTGTGTAGCTAGGCCGAGCGGGTGCGGGTTGTGATGGCGATTCGGTGAGCTGGGCCGCTTGCGTCCGAACGCCTCGCCGGCGTTGCGCTGGTAGGATGGTCGCCACACGTAGTTGAACTGGTTCGTCGTGAACGTTCTCCGCCGTCGCTGAGCACCGGTCGCCTCCGCCGGAGCGCTCAATGAGCGCTGGCGCTGTGTCGACGGCGGTGAATGAACCCGCTGCTTCGATTCGTGAGGCATTTCGAAGCGTATGGCATGCAGTTGTTTATCTCCTTTTTGTCACCGCCATAGAATGAGTGGAGTCCTTAGTTGCAAGCTGTTTGCAAGCTGTAATTTGCGGACGGAAGTTTCCAAAATACACACTCCACTCTTTTTTCTAATGGACCACCATTCCGAAGCCGAAGGCTCCTCAAAGACAAAGTTCTCAGCTGTGTCAGACAGTCAGAGAGTCTCATTACATAGGGTGAGACTGTGTACTGGTTCCGCGAACTTCTGGATAAAACGACATTCACCTGTAGTAAAATTAATAGTACAGGTGCGGTCCTCTCTCGATGGAGAGCGCTGTATGTTGCGGCCACGGCGGATGATACGGAAGGGATACATGGAAGATGGGCGTGTGCACGCTTGCACCATGAAAGCGGAGAGTCGGAGACGACCGGCCGGGGAGAGCTGGTGCAGTCCCGCTCGATATGATTGTTTCTGTACAATCATGTCATTCAAGGAGATACGGAGTCGGACCCTGACCCTGATGTATCACGTGACGTGTGCCAGTCAAAGTGATAATAATAATAATTTTTGCAGATCGACCAGACGACCATGATGACACCGACCATCTCTACTACACCAGGCTGTCAGTAGGCCTTTCCGGATTATGTGTTTGCATATTTTTGCATTTTGGGGGTCAAAATGCATTTTGTCCATTTTGACCCACTTTGGGCCAGGGAGTCGTAAAATACCGGTATTTTACGACTCCCTGCAAGCGATAGGTACTTCATGATCACCATGAATGATCACCATGGTGCCAAATGTCACGCGACTAGCTGTCGCCATTTTGTTACCATGGCAACGGTGGCATTTTTTGTGCTTTTTGGGTAAATTTTTGCATTTTCTTTAGAAAAAAATTGATTTATAGGGGTTTTTCAAAACACTTTCCATTTCCATTTTAGACCAAGAAAAAACGCATAATCCGGAAAAGCCTAGCTGTCAGCCATGGTCAACACAACAGCGCTAGCGCGCAACACCATCGCCATCGGCATCGATGACTTTCTTGTGCATCATAATGCACGAATCTACGTGACCATGGTGACCCACAGTACTGTAGGCTGTTACCATGACTCCGTCCCGGTACAGCTGCTCGCATCACCGGTCGGGCGGTCCGTGGTCACCTACATGTACACGCGAGGACCGAAGCCGCGAAGGATCCCAGCCTCAGGCCCAGCGCACCAAGAGCCTGATTCCCTGGAGAGGCCATGGCATGAGCATAGCTCATTATGAGTAGCTCTTGGCGGATTATGCCGGCATAATATTTGGCATAATCTTGGGATTTCGTCAAAAAATTATGCTCCGGCATTATACGGATTCCAACGTGTAAGGTCGGCATAATCTTTCGGTTTAGACAAAAATTATGCTTAGGAGCATAATACAGCTTTTTCAGAAAGCCTGCAGATGTTTATTTTTTTAATACCCCAGTTACGACTCCTTGTCATAGCCCTTGGCGGATTATGCCGGCATAATATTTGGCATAATCTTGGGATTTCGACAAAAAATTATGCTCCGGCATTATACGGATTCCAACGTGTAAGGTCGGCATAATCTTTCGGTTTAGACAAAAATTATGCTTAGGAGCATAATACAGCTTTTTCAGAAAGCCTGCAGATGTTTATTTTTTTAATACCCCAGTTACGACTCCTTGTCATAGCCCTTGGCGGATTATGCCGGCATAATATTTGGCATAATCTTGGGATTTCGACAAAAAATTATGCTCCGGCATAATATACGGATTCCAACGTGTAAGGTCGGCATAATCTTTCGGTTTAGACAACATTTTATGCTTAGGGCATGGCCATGTGTGTATGCGTGGTTTCTCAATCCTCAATGTACAGCGTGAATACATAGTGGAACCGAGCATAATTCAGCATAATTCAGCATATTTGTTGGCATAATTGTGGCATAATCAAAAGCATAATTTGATGATTGGCCGAGCATAGTCCGCCAATGGCTAATTATGAGACACATGATCCTAGCCGTACATGACGATTTTACTCTTCAAGTTCAAGTAAGATGTAGCACTACCATACAACCATTGTACTCTTTATTCTGTCATGATTTGCCCTTTCCCGAGGACGCTTGCCACTTCTTTTCGCAACTTTATGTTGCTTTTGAAGAAATCGCAACTTTTTCTACTTCCTTCTGTTTCATAAAGTACTTCGCACCTTTTCCGCAACGTGAGCAGAGAGCCGCCCTGTAAGTAACTGTTTGTATTCGTACGCATAAGCTTGATCTGTGTAAGCAAAGAAGTCCATCGAACCTTCCACTCGGCAAACCTGCAAGAAAGCACCACTCCCTGCTCAATACACAGTGTTTCGGGGAATTCACCCCTCATCAGTTGAGCCTGCAGTGAGTAGGCTGAGAAAGATTGTGCCTGAAGAGCACCACTTATATAGTGCTCTCCAGGCCAAACTATCACCATTGCAGTGATACAAACTTACAGAGACGCTCCGTTTCCAGTGCGACAAACACCTCGTGAACACCAGAAAGCAGCGTAAGTCAGTGTCGCTCATGGAGGTGCTGAACAAACGCTGAGGACCGTAGGCCGTTCACAACGTTGGTGCCTCCAAACCATCTAGTGGGGGTGAATTCCCGGCAACACTGTGTATTGAGCAGGGAGTTGTGCTTTCTTGCAGGTTTGCCGAGTGGAAGGTTCGATGGACTTTTCGTGTGCTCTGGATGGCAGTCGTAAGTCAGTCAAGTGAGAATGCAGATCGGCAGGGAAATCACCAGCTCCCATGTAGGGGCAACACACAATTCCCCAAGTATCGCCGAAGTCGCACCAACCTCTTCTTCATGCACTGATAATCGTAGCGAGAAACTGTTCTAAAATATTTTTTTACTTTTAGTTTTACAATCGCTATGAAGAGTATGTATGCAGGAAAGGCGCGAGCTCCCATGTAGCGGCAACACACAATTCCACGATCATCAGTGAACGTACGTAATAATGGGTAGGATACTAACCAAGCAATTTTAGTATGATGGAACAAAGAGCGTGGCAAGAGGGAAAAAGAAAGAAATGGCTCTAACAATTGAGTCAAGTAATACGGATGACAATGGCATGCATAAAAAGCACTAGGAGACAATCAAAAGAGGGAGAGAAATCAGAATGCCGAAAAAGACAAAGTGTGAAAGAATCACGAGAACAATGAACAGTGGACAACAGTAACAAACACCAACACGTGAAGGGACGACGGCACAGTTTCTACGCAGATTGTGTTGCCGAACAAGCGTGCCGAATTTTCGGGTGCATTTTCGACCTCGCTCCAGCGTACCGAATATTTTGCCGAAATTCGGAATGCAAAACCTCACTACCCGCCAAGGCAAGGGCTACGAGTACATGTACATGTAGGTGACTACCGGCACCGTGTCATATAAAAATGCCCATGCACATGCAATGTTCTAGCCAAAAGGGGGGGGGGGGCGTGCCCCCTGTGAAAAGTGCGGCCCCTCTACTCATTTGTCGAATTTTGTGTTTTTTTCATGCCATTCAATGAAAATGCAGTCGAAAGTCACTACATTTACTACTACTAGAGGGTTCATAAAGGCACATTTGTCTGGGGTGAAGTCGGGGGTTCACCCTGTACGTTGCATGCTGCATGGCAAAAATGGGTTACGGGGTAACTATTTCCCATGCCCCCCCCCCCCTCCCCCCCTACTATTAATTAACCTGGCTAGAACCCTTTGCATGTACATGTACATGTATGCCCAGCCTGCTATGTTCAGCACTACGGTACTGCATTGCACTTACATGTACATTTGTACATGTACTGGGAGTTCAACATTGCCAAAAATTCCGCAACATCGAAAACGCAGCAAAACTCCCCGCATCATTATTATCAGCTTACAACTTAAGCGGGATTCACAGAAGCTTTTTTGCGATGCGACACGCGATGCGACGCGATCTGCGATGGATGCGTGCGATGCGAACTCGCGAAATACCATTCACAGAAGAAGTCAGCGATGCGACAAAGTTTTGCTGATTTGGGTACGTCACCATGATATTCGCGCGGTTTGACACAACTTGTAAAAATTTATAGGCAACTCTTGCACCTTTGTACAACTTTGCTGTAGAAAAGGTCAAAATCGTACACCAAATCGCTTGTCGCATCGCATCGCATCGCAAAAGTTGAGCCAAGCTCAACTTCTGCGATGGCCTGCGATGGCCCAGTTGCGGCAGTTGCGTGGGGTGCGACATGGCTGCGATTTGGGGTTTTCCCGGTTTCGCATCTGTCGCATCGCGTGTCGCATCGCAAAAAAGCTTCTGTGAATCCCGCTTAACTGGGGAGCGGAGAAAAGCGGAAAAAAGTCAAACGCTTGGTGCGCCGCATAAGGTAAACGTGTAAACGAAACATGCACCCCAAAGACTTTAGTTGAATTTGCAGATGAGAAACTGTATGTCTCAGGCCAAAATTATTGACACGAAAAGGATAGTTTTAGTTTTAGTGTAATTCCAGCATGCGACCGACCACCAATCGCACTCAGATCTTGGCCCCGTTACATGGAATATAAAAAAATTCATATCATTATCAGAAAGCCTGAACTCATACGCTTTGTAATAAAAAAATTCCGCAAAATCGGTAACAATTCCGGCACGTTCGGTCTCTCCGCCTTCTCCATGAAATAAAATATATAAAGACAGGACCTAGTAACTGAAAATCTACAAGCAACTGAAATTTCGAAAACTAATTTCACCGAAATAATTATATCAGTAAAATATTCTAAGCCCCACACCCTCGTGAAAATATTCCATTCTATGCATTCATAAAATGCTAGCAAAAGAAAAGTTTCACGTAACCCCATGGCTATAGGTAGGCATTCCGTAACGGGCATAGTAACCTGGTGTGGTCCTCTACAATTAGCTGTCTCTACTGTTTAGCCTACTCGATTATTAGTATTTTTCATTTACACATATTTAGTAGGGTAACGAACAAACATAACGTTGCTTTAATGTTGCAGATACTACTAAGAAAGAATGAATTTTGTGAGAAGCATAGTCCCTGGTCAGTGAGATGGAGAACGCACAATGCAAAAGAGAGTGTGAGAGAGACACAGAGAGACACACAGAGAGAAAGAGAGAGACAGAGAGAGAGAGAGAGAGAGAGAGAGAGAGAGAGAGAGAGAGAGAGAGAAATAGATAGATAGAGAGAGAGAGAGAGAGAGAGAGAGAGAGAGAGAGAGAGAGAGAGAGAGAGAGAGAGAGAGAGAGAGAGAGAGACAGAGAGAGAGAGACAGAGAGAGAGACGGAGAGACAGAGACACAGAGAGACAGAGATAAAGAGCGACCAGTACATTGCGTGATGTTCTTGACAGGGTTGCTGTGGAGAATGTGACCGCCGGGCAACTAGGTAGTAGATACAGGGTGAAGGGATGTTTTGTGAAGGGATGTTTTGACAGCAGATTCAGCAACTGACAAGCTATGATGGAGCAAACAGAGAATACCACATTGCCACGAACACGATCACATAATGGTGGACACCGGAGCCCAACATTGCTTGGATGCATTGACGTGCCCACACATACATACACATGCATGCGGCGCACGCACACACACACATACACACGCATGCGAGTGCACGCGCACACACACACCATTAACCATTTGACGCCCATCACCGGAGGCGATGATAGTGATGCTACAGCAGAAGCCATAGCAACTTGTGCTGGGATTGCACCATTCAACAGCTTGCAAGGTTGAAGAATTGACCGCCACACTATTCAGCCTGGTCTACACCACACAGCTATGAAGTGGCTTTTTCTGGCCAGTGAATCCCCACTTTTGGGGTGGGGGGCACACACACAGATGCATGCGCGCACACACACACACATACGCATACACACACGCATGTGCACATGCACACACACGCACACACCATTGGACGCCCACTACTATCATCGCCCATCGCCGAAGGCGATGATAGTGATGCTACAGCAGAAGCCATAGCAGCTTGTGCTGGGATTGCACCATTCAACAGCTTGCAAGGCTGAATAATAGACCGCCACTATTCAGCCTGGTCTACACCACACAGCTATGAAGTGGATTTTTCTGGCCAGTGAATCCCTACTTTTTGGTCTTTTTTATTTTTTTCCCCGCACACACAACACACCACATACTTCGGCATGCACTGGCTGTTGGTAACCACCCAGGAGAATGAAAGAAAAGTCAGGAGAAGTCTGAGAAAGAGAAGAAAGACGTGTGTGGCCATAATCGTCGGGAATCGAACCCGCAACCTCTCGATTCGAAATCGCTGCACATACCACTGCATCATATGGGACACACACACACACACACACACACACACACACACACACACACACACACACACACACACACACACACACACACACACATACACACACACACACACACACACACAAACACCGTCACACACACCTGCATCAACACACATGTACGCAATTGCACCGACACGCACAAGCACGTATGCACAGACCGGAAAGAGAACATGATGCCATCAAATAAGTTAAAGGGGAAGTCCGGTGAAAATTTTAAATTTCACAAGTCCGTAGAGTTCGGGGCGCTGAGTCGAATGGTCTTTGTCCGAGAAGGCTGCGGCCTGTGGTTCGTCAGATACGCCCAATCGAACATGTGCAAATTTGAGCGCGCATCACCCAGATCCAGGTGATGACCTCACAGCGGGCAGCCAGGTAGCCACACCATCTAGTTGTGTACAAAATGGCCATATTCGGAGCGCGTTCGATTGGGGAACCGTTTTTCGCAGCTTCTTCGGACCAAGACCATTCGATTCAGTGTCGCAAACACTACGTACCCTGTGATTTTCAGCTCGGTAAACCTTGAGGGTAAACCATATTTTAGCCGTTTCCGAGTTGGACTTTTCCCGTCCGCATGCACTGGCCTCTAGCTCTACGGCTCTAGCAATGCGCTGCGTGCATGCTAGCTGTAGTGTAGTCAACAAACTCATCACACACGGAACTACTCGCCGCACTGCCCTGCATGCTGGGGTAGCTACACCAAGACTCGAGTCACAAGACTCAGAAGAACTAGTCTACACACGCACTTTTCATGTACTGCACTCGTATCAAACTTAGAAGTTGCGACTTTGGCGGTAATGTCATGAAGTTGGTTGCTCCAACGAGGAGCACACGCTTCTTGCAAAAACTTGACACTTGACTGACTCAGTATATAAGTGGTGCTTTTCAGGCACAATCTTCCTCAGCCTACTCAAGCTCAACTGATGAGGGGTGAATTCCCCGAAACACTGTGTATTGAGCAGGGAGTGGTGCTTTCTTTCAGGTTTGCCGAGCGGAAGGTGCGACGTGCTCCTGGTGTGCTCCGGATGGCAGTCGTGAGTCAGTCAAGTGTCAAGTTCGGCAAGAAGCGTGTGCTCCTCGTTGGAGCAACCAACTTCATTACACTCGTATCAGTCGTATGTACACTCATGTTGTCAGAGAACGTGCGTTTCTCCTTGCCGGTGCTTGTGCTTTGAGAAAGAAAATTTTAGTTTTCCGCTCCAGTCCGGCCTCATTATTTTATGACACAGCGATGAGTGCACAACCGTGACAAGTGACAAAACAGAGAACAGTTCCTGGACCTAGAACTTTCAGATCCCGTTACGTAGCGTTGCCAGCGAAGAGTCGTGCCCGTGGTTCACGTCACCAATTGAGTAGTTCAAAATATGCCAAGTTCGCACCAAAACATCACCATGTGGCAGGCTACTGGAGTCTAAGCGAATCGGTATAGAACAAAATTTAGAGCACTCGTATCACTCTTCTCCATTTTGGCGACTCTGCTCTCCAGCGATCTGATAATTATATCAGCTTCGTCTGTCTGCTGCTGCTTCTTCATCAGTCGGAAACTCATGCAGTAGCGCTCACTCTTGATCGGCGCTCGCGGCCATTTATTCTGCAGAATACTGAAATTCTCAGCCCCAGACCGAACTCATGAAGGTCAGCCATAGCTGCATCCTCACTCTCACATGGAGTTACGTCTTCGGAGTCGCTTGCACCACCTACTATCGGTCGCCAAATCATTTGAAATAGCACTGACACTATTGCTTTCAGGCACTCCTTTTGACCTAGTTGCATGCTATGACGTTGCGGAGGGTGTGGTGCGGCCGCATGACGTCATGGCGCAGCCCCCGAAACTCAGTTTTTCAAACGGAAATATCTTGAGAACGCTTTGTCGGAGACACGTGAGACCAACACCATTCGACTCAGTGCCCGAAACTCTACCGACCCTGAAATTTAAATTTTTCACCGGATTTCCCCTTTAATTGCTGCACGCTTGACTTAGAGCATCTTTCCAGGCTGAGGAAAACGAGCATACAGTCAGACCTTGCTTAACCGCACATATCTGTTTTCAACAAAAAAATATCCGAATAGGCGAAGGAACCGGAAAACCTAACACTGGTTATGTTGGATGCACCTAGTATGCTGTAAATATGTAATCAGCTATGTTCTTCGGGATGGCGAGGGATCCGGATAAGCGAGGTCTGGCGGTATCAGTGAATTATGGAATCAAGCAAGAATACGAATGTGAGATAGCCTAATCACAGGCCGCCTCGAAGGCATGAAGGGCTGTGACGTAGGCTGATTGAACAAGAGTACGTGCGTTTTGATTACATTTCTGACGTGCACCCACGCTTGGAAACTCATAATGAACTTATAGAACATTTTCGCGCCGGGCTGTGATTGGCTGATGGAACATGAACAGGACTGTTGTCATTGGATTTGTGACCTGAACACACACTTCAATATTGCTATCGTACGTGTACTTGGAAGCACGACTCGACCTTTTTGATTAAAAACAAACAAAGAGCTAAACTGGTAAATCAAAGCGCTGCTGAGCAGGGGGATTGACAAAGAAGACAAGTCAAACATTTGCTTGCTTGTTGGGATAGCCAAAGGCCGCTGAGTGGGCAAGGCCGTCCCAGCCAGGGCGGCTGAGGCCGCCCCACTTTTTCGGCTGTTTTTTTTTGGAGCACACTACAACAAAGCGCGTTGATCGCAGCTCAGCGCAAACGTGGAAAATCCTGTCCCCGATCGTAGTTTCTTGCAGAATCAAAAGTCTTTCATTGCAGTTACACCGCAATGTGGCACCAAATGCCTGGAAATGCTTGCAATTGGCTTCAATTTTTGAATATTTTTCCCGGGGGAGGGTAATGTTTGTCCGCGATCGTGGCGTCTCCTTGGTTTGTTGAGAATCAAAAAGTCTTTCATTGTAGTTACCATACACTGAAATGGCACCAAATGCCCGGAAATGCTTGCAATTGGCTTCAATTTTGAAATTTTCCCCGCGGGACGACCCCCGGACCCCCTTCCATGGCCGCCCCACCTCCAAAGTCGGTGCGACGAGCCTGGTGAGTATGGGAATGAAGTATGCTTTGATCGCCTCGGTTAGGCCCTGCTTGGTGAAATGCAGTGGTTATTCATATATTTGTGCCCTTCGTCTTCTTTGTTCTCTTCTTCTCTTTTCTTCCTTTGTCTTCTGGTATCATGTCTAACATTGGGTGTGGCCCAAGTGAAGGCTAGGCGCGAAAAGGCTGATGATGATGATGGTGATGCGTTGCATTCAACTCTCTTGAGTTCTTATTTGCTTGTGTTCTGGTAACTTCTTGACTTGCTTCCTTCAATTGGTTCCATTCTTTGCCCGTAAAAGTGGCTTTCCATGATGAGGTGCAATGAAATTGGTAATTTCTGTGCCTTCAGTCACGACACATGTCAGAAAATATTTTTCAAGGATGAGAATTGAATGGTTTCATAATGGATGACATTCAATACATCGGGTGTCCGTTTGTGCCAAATGCCGATTTTTTTCGAAGGAGAAGCTGCCGCCCCTTGAACACTCAACTCCCCCCCCCCCTTAAAAAAGCCGGTGCAAAATGACCGGGGCGAAGTTAACGACGATGACAGGCATGGTGATGGTGACTATCAGAGTGGTGGTGACGAGTAGGTCAATGGCGGCTATCAGAATGCCGGAAAAAAACCAAGGCTATGGGTTATGTAACTCATTCAAACCGCTGCTTTTCAAAGCCACACGTCAATCCCGAGGAAGGGTGGTCTTAATGCGAGCACACACTCACTACCCCCCCCCCCCCCCACACACACACACACCTCAGACCTCAGACATGCCCATCGCGGAAGGGATGATAGCAAACAGCTATGTTAGACAACTTGTGCTGGGATTACACCATTCAACAGCTTGCAAGGCTGATGAATTGACCGCCACTAATTTTTAGCCTGGTATCCACCACACAGCTGATTGAAGCACCCCCACACACACATACACACCCCCACACACACACACACAAACACACACACACACACACACACAGAAACATTCTCACACACACAGACACACACACACACGCTACACCCACCTATTTCAATAATGTGAAAATACGAGTGCGGCATATACACCGAATACATGGTATATACTTGCCTATGTTTTGGGACAAAAATAGAGGACGCGGCTTGTACAGTACTCCGGGGAAATACGGCACGCAACCTACCGTTTACACACGGGCCCGCCGCGGCAGAAGCTGGTTCATCTTGTCGACCTTGTCGGGATATTTCCCCCAGTGCTTGATGACTTTGACCAGCTTGATGAAGCCAGCCTGTTCCTCGCTGCTCACGATTTCGATCAATTCTTCGTTGTGACCGGGCGTTCCATGTTGCCTCTCAGTCCTCGTCAAGGCACGTATCTGCTGCAGATCGGTGAAGAACCCGGCATCTTGCGCCTTGTTTCGAAATGTCGTCGCTGGTAGTTTTCGCAACCAAGGTAAAATTTCCTGGATGAAGGTACTGTGTTCGAATGGGTCGCCGTATGACGATTCGCCCTCATCTAAGCAAGACATACATGGGGGTAACACATGAACAAACACACCATAGCAAAGTAGGTCCGGCTGTTCCTATTGGTGATAACATCGCTAGGTTGTACAATTGCCATGTCCTATCACTCTAGTCTAGGACTGTACATCACCAGTGGCTGCTCGTACTATGTTCATACTGTAGTGCAGAGT
>NC_088655.1:19649198-19670631 GCF_964019385.1 Sycon ciliatum
GAGAGAGAGAGAGAGAGAGATAGGGGGAGAGGGAGAGAGAGAGACAGAGAGACAGAGAGACAGAGAGAGAGAGAGAGAGACAGTACGGAGAGAGACAATACGGCGACAAACACTCTGCACTACAGTATGAACATAGTACGAGCAGCCACTGGTGATGTACAGTCCTAGACTAGAGTGATAGGATGTACAACCTAGCGATGTTATCACCAATAGGAACAGCCGGACCTACTTTGCTATGGTGTGTTTGTTCATGTGTTACCCCCATGTATGTCTTGCTCAGATAAGGGCGAATCGTCATACGGCGACCCATTCCAACACAGTACCTTCATCAAGGACATTTTACCTTGGTTGCGAAAACTACCAGCGACGACATTTCGAAACAAGGCGCAAGATGCCGGGTTCTTCACCGATCTGCAGCAGATACGTGCCTTGACGAGGACTGAGAGGCAACATGGAACGCCCAGTCACAACGAAGAATTGATCGAAATCGTGAGCAGCGAGGAACAGGCTGGCTTCATCAAGCTGGTCAAAGTCATCAAGCACTGGGGGAAATATCCCGACAAGGTCGACAAGATGAACCAGCTTCTGCCGCGGCGGGCCCGTGTGTAAACGGTAGGTTGCGTGCCGTATTTCCCCGGAGTACTGTACAAGCCGCGTCCTCTATTTTTGTCCTAAAACATAGGCAAGTATATACCATGTATTCGGTGTATATGCCGCACTCGTATTTTCACATTATTGAAATAGGTGGGTGTAGCGCGTGTGTGTGTGTCTGTGTGTGTGAGAATGTTTCTGTGTGTGTGTGTGTGTGTGTGTGTGTGTGTTTGTGTGTGTGTGTGTGTGTGTGTGTGTGTGTGTGTGTGTGTGTGTGTGTGTGTATGTGTGTGTGGGGGTGCTTCAATCAGCTGTGTGGTGGATACCAGGCTAAAAATTAGTGGCGGTCAATTCATCAGCCTTGCAAGCTGTTGAATGGTGTAATCCCAGCACAAGTTGCTATGTCTAACATAGCTGTTCGCTATCATCCCTTCCGCGATGGGCATGTCTGAGGTCTGAGGTGTGTGTGTGTGTGCGTGTGTGTGTGGGGGGGGGGGGGGGGTAGTGAGTGTGTGCTCGCATTAAGACCACCCTTCCTCGGGATTGACGTGTGGCTTTGAAAAGCAGCGGTTTGAATGAGTTACGTGACCCATAGCCTTGGTTTTTTTCCGGCATTCTGATAGCCGCCATTGACCTACTCGTCACCACCACTCTGATAGTCACCATCACCATGCCTGTCATCGTCGTTAACTTCGCCCCGGTCAATTTGCACCGGCTTTTTAAGGGGGGGGGGAAGTTGAGTGTTCAAGGGGCGGCAGCTTCTCCTTCGAAAGAAATCGGCATTTGGCACAAACGGACACCCGATGTATTGAATGTCATCCATTATGAAACCATTCAATTCTCATCCTTGAAAAATATTTTCTGACATGTGTCGTGACTGAAGGCACAGAAATTACCAATTTCATTGCACCTCATCATGGAAAGCCACTTTTACGGGCAAAGAATGGAACCAATTGAAGGAAGCAACTCAAGAAGTTACAAGAACACAAGCAAATAAGAACTCAAGAGAGTTGAATGCAACGCATCACCATCATCATCATCAGCCTTTTCGCGCCTAGCCTTCACTTGGGCCACACCCAATGTTAGACATGATACCAGAAGACAAAGGAAGAAAAGAGAAGAAGAGAACAAAGAAGACGAAGGGCACAAATATATGAATAACCACTGCATTGCACCAAGTAGGGCCTAACCGAGGCGATCAAAGCATACTTCATTCCCATACTCACCAGGCTCGTCGCACCGACTTTGGAGGTGGGGCGGCCATGGAAGGGGGTCCGGGGGTCGTCCCGCGGGGAAATTTTCAAAATTGAAGCCAATTGCAAGCATTTCCGGGCATTTGGTGCCATTTCAGTGTATGGTAACTACAATGAAAGACTTTTTGATTCTCAACAAACCAAGGAGGCGCCACGATCGCGGACAAACATTACCCTCCCCCGGGAAAAATATTCAAAAATTGAAGCCAATTGCAAGCATTTCCAGGCATTTGGTGCCACATTGCGGTGTAACTGCAATGAAAGACTTTTGATTCTGCAAGAAACTACGATCGGGGACAGGATTTTCCACGTTTGCGCTGAGCTGCGATCAACGCGCTTTGTTGTAGTGTGCTCCAAAAAAAAAACAGCCGAAAAAGTGAGGCGGCCTCAGCCGCCCTGGCTGGGACGGCCTTGCCCACTCAGCGGCCTTTGGCTATCCCAACAAGCAAGCAAATGTTGGACTTGTCTTCTCGGTCAAGCCCACTGCTCAGCAGCGCTTTGATTTACCAGTTTAGCTCTTTGTTTGTTTTTACTCAAAAAGGTTGAGTCGTGCTTCCAAGTACACATACGATAGCAATATTGAAGTGTGTGTTCAGGTCACAAATCCAATGACAACAGTCCTGTTCATGTTCCATCAGCCAATCACAGCCCGGCGCGAAAATGTTCTATAAGTTCATTATGAGTTTCCAAGCGTGGGTGCACGTCAGAAATGTAATCAAAACGCACGTACTCTTGTTCAATCAGCCTACGTCACAGCCCTTCATGCCTTCGAGGCGGCCTGTGATTAGGCTATCTCACCTTCGTATTCTTGCTTGATTCCATAATTCACTGATACCGTCAGACCTCGCTTATCCGGATCCCTCGCCATCCCGAAGAACATAGCTGATTACATATTTACAGCATACTAGGTGCATCCAACATAACCAGTGTTAGGTTTTCCGGTTCCTTCGCCTATTCGGATATTTTTTTGTTGAAAACAGATATGTGCGGTTAAGCAAGGTCTGACTGTATGCTCGTTTTCCTCAGCCTGGAAAGATGCTCTAAGTCAAGCGTGCAGCAATTAAAGGGGAAATCCGGTGAAAAATTTAAATTTCAGGGTCGGTAGAGTTTCGGGCACTGAGTCGAATGGTGTTGGTCTCACGTGTCTCCGACAAAGCGTTCTCAAGATATTTCCGTTTGAAAAACTGAGTTTCGGGGGCTGCGCCATGACGTCATGCGGCCGCACCACACCCTCCGCAACGTCATAGCGTGCAACTATGTCAAAAGGAGTGCCTGAAAGCAATAGTGTCAGTGCTATTTCAAATGATTTGGCGACCGATAGTAGGTGGTGCAAGTGACTCCGAAGACGTAACTCCATGTGAGAGTGAGGATGCAGCTATGGCTGACCTTCATGAGTTCGGTCTGGGGCTGAGAATTTCAGTATTCTGCAGAATAAATGGCCGCGCTCGCCGATCAAGAGTGAGCGCTACTGCATGAGTTTCCGACTGATGAAGAAGCAGCAGCAGACAGACGAAGCTGATATAATTATCAGATCGCTGGAGAGCAGAGTCGCCAAAATGGAGAAGAGTGATGCGAGTGCTCTAAATTTTGTTCCATACCGATTCGCTTAGACTCCAGTAGCCTGCCACATGGTGATGTTTCGGTGCGAACTTGGCATATTTTGAACTACTCAATTGGTGACGTGAACCACGGGCACGACTCTTCGCTGGCAACGCTACGTAACGGGATCTGAAAGTTCTAGGTCCAGGAACTGTTCTCTGTTTTGTCACTTGTCACGGTTGTGCACTCATCGCTGTAGCATAAAATAATAAGGCAGGACTGGAGCGGAAAACTAAAATTTTCTTTCTCAAAGCACAAGCACTGGCAAGGAGAAACGCACGTTCTCTGACAACATGAGTGTACATACGACTGATACGAGTGTAATGAAGTTGGTTGCTCCAACGAGGAGCACACGCTTCTTGCCGAACTTGACACTTGACTGACTCACGACTGCCATCCGGAGCACACCAGGAGCACGTCGCACCTTCCGCTCGGCAAACCTGAAAGAAAGCACCACTCCCTGCTCAATACACAGTGTTTCGGGGAATTCACCCCTCATCAGTTGAGCTTGAGTAGGCTGAGGAAGATTGTGCCTGAAAAGCACCACTTATATACTGAGTCAGTCAAGTGTCAAGTTTTTGCAAGAAGCGTGTGCTCCTCGTTGGAGCAACCAACTTCATGACATCACCGCCGAAGTCGCAACTTCTAAGTTTGATACGAGTGCAGTAAATGAAAAGTCCGTGTGTAGACTAGTTCTTCTGAGTCTTGTGACTCGAGTCTTGTTGTAGCTACCCCAGCATGCAGGGCAGTGTGATGAGTTTGTTGACTACACTACAGCTAGCATGCACGCAGCGCATTGCTAGAGCCGTAGAGCTAGAGGCCAGTGCATGCGGACGGGAAAAGTACTACAACTCGGAAACGGCTAAAATATGGTTTACCCTCAAGGTTAACCGAGCTGAAAATCACAGGGTACGTAGTGTTTGCAACACTGAATCGAATGGTCTTGGTCCGAAGAAGCTGCGAAAAACGGTTCCCCAATCGAACGCGCTCCGAATATAGCCATTTTGTACACAACTAGATGGTGTGGCTACCTGGCTGCCCGCTGTGAGGTCATCACCTGGATCTGGGTGATGCGCGCTCAAATTCGCACATGTTCGATTGGGCGTATCTGACGAACCACAGGCCGCAGCCTCCTCGGACAAAGACCATTCGACTCAGCGCCCCGAACTTTACGGACTTGTGAAATTTAAATTTTTCACCGGACTTCCCCTTTAACTTATTTGATGGCATCATGTTCTCTTTCCGGTCTGTGCATACATGCTTGTGCGTGTCGGTGCAATTGCGTACATGTGTGTTGATGCAGGTGTGTGTGACGGTGTGTGTGTGTGTGTGTTTGTGTGTGTGTGTGTGTGTGTGTGTGTGTGTGTGTGTGTGTGTGTGTGTGTGTGTGTGTGTCCCATATGGTGCAGTGGTATGTGCAGCGATTTCCAATCGAGAGGTTGCGGGTTCGATTCCCGACGATTATAGTCACACATGTCTTTCTTCTCTTTCTCAGACTTCTCCTGACTTTTCTTTCATTCTCCTGGGCGGTTACCAACAGCCAGTGCATGCCGAAGTATGTGGGGTGAGGTGTGTGCGGGGAAAAAATAAAAAAAGACCAAAAAGTAGGGATTCACTGGCCAGAAAAAGCCACTTCATAGCTGTGTGGTGTAGACCAGGCTGAATAGTGGCGGTCAATTCTTCAGCCTTGCAAGTTGTGGATTGGTGCAATCCCAGCACAAGCTGCTATGGCTTCTGCTGTAGCATCACTATCATCGCCTTCGGCGATGGGCGATGATAGTAGTGGGTGTCCAATGGTGTGTGTGTGTGTGTATGTGACCAGGCTGAATAGTGTGGCGGTCAATTCTTCAACCTGGCAAGCTGTTGAATGGTGCAATCCCAGCACAAGTTGCTATGGCTTCTGCTGTAGCATCACTATCATCGCCTCTGGCGATGGGCGCCAAATGGTTAACGGTGTGTGTGTGTGCGCTCGCACGCGCATGCGTGTGTATGTGTTTGTGTGCGCGCGCATGTGTATGTATGTGTGCGCACGTCAATGCAGCCAAGCAATGTTGGGCTCCGGTGTACACCATTATGTGATCGTGTTCGTGGCAATGTGGTATTCTCTATTTGCTCCATCATAGATTGTCAGTTGCTGAATCTGCTGTAAAAACATCCCTTCACCCAGTTTCTACTACCTAGTTGCCCGACGGTCACATACTCCACAGCAACTCTGTCAAGAACATCACGCAATGTATTGGTCGCTCTTTGTCTCTGTCTCTCTGTGTCTCTGTCTCTCCGTCTCTCTCTCTCTCTCTCTCTCTCTCTCTCTCTCTCTCTCTCTCTCTCTCTCTCTCTCTCTATCTATCTATCTCTCTCTCTCTCTCTCTCTCTCTCTCTCTCTCTCTCTCTCTCTCTCTTTTGCATTGTGCGTTCTCCATCTCACTGACCAGTGATCATGCTTCTCACCAAATCCACTCTTCCTTAATAGTATCTGCTCTTCCTTATAGCAATGTTATGTTATGTTTGTTCGTTACCCTACTATATTATGTGTAAATGAAAAATACTAATGATCGAGTAGTCGAGTAGTCGAGTAGGCTAAACAGTAGAGACAGCTACTTGTAGAGGACCACACCAGGTTACTATGCCCGTTACGGAATGCCTACCTATAGCCATGGGGTTACGTGAAACCTCTTTCTTTTGCTAGCATTTTATGAATGCATGGAATGGAATATTTTCACGAGGGTGTGGGGCTTAGAATATTTTACTGATATAATTATTTCGGTGAAATTAGTTTTTGAAATTTCAGTTGCTTGTAGATCTTCAGTTACTAGTTCCTGTCTTTTTATCTTTTATTTCATGGAGAAGGCGGAGAGCCCGAACGTGCCGGAGTTGTTACCGATTTTGCGGAATTTTTTTATTACAAAGCATATAAGTTTAGGCTTTCTGATAATGATATGCATTTTTTTTATATTCAATGTAACGGGGCCAAGATCTGAGTGCCATTGGTGGTAGGTCGCATGCTGGAATTACACTAAAACTAAAACTATCCTTTTCGTGTCAATAATTTTGGCCTGGGACATACAGTTTCTCGTCTGCAAATTCAACAAAAGTCTTTGGGGTGCATGTTTCGTTTACACGTTTACCTTATGCGGCGCACCAAGCGTTTGACTTTTTTCCGCTTTTCTCCGCTCCCCTGTAAGTTGTAAGCTGATAATAATGATGCGGGGGAGTTTTGCTGCGTTTTCGATGTTGCGAAATTTTTGGCAATGTTGAACTCCCAGTACATGTACAAATGTACATGTAAGTGCAATGCAGTACCGTAGTGCTGAACATAGCAGGCTGGGCATACATGTACATGTACATGTAAAGGGTTCTAGCCAGGTTAATTAATAGTAGGGGGGAGGGGGAGGGGGAGGGGGGGGCATGGGAAATACACTGTAGTTACCCTGTAACCCATTTTTGCCATGCAGCATGCAACGTACAGGGTGAACCCCCGACTTCACCCCTGACAAATGTGCCTTTATGAACCCTCTAGTAGTAGTACATGTAGTGACTTTCGACTGCATTTTCATTGAATGGCATGAAAAAAACACAAAAAATCGACAAATGAGTAGAGGGGCGGCACTTTTTCACAGGGGGCACGCCCCCCCCCCCCTTTTGGCTAGAACATTGCATGTGCATGGGCATTTTTTATATGACACGGTGCCGGTAGTCACCTACATGTACAATCTACTCGTAGCCCTTGCCTTGGCGGGTAGTGAGGTTTTGCATTCCGAATTTCGGCAAAATATTCGGTAAGCTGGAGCGAGGTCGAAAATGCACCCGAAAATTCGGCACGCTTGTTCGGCAACACAATCTGCGTAGAAACTGTGCCGTCGTCCCTTCACGCATGATCCTAATTAGACCGCGGAAGTCGTCAGTGGAGTACTACGGTGGGTGCAGAATACTGAGCAGTCACGCTATGGAGGTGGAGCGACGAGGACACAAGATAACACAAAGGGCCTTGGATGCTGTTGACATGGAGGAGGAGTTGGAAATTGGCGGAGTTCGTGAAGTCGAGAACGAGGGGGATGCAGATGTTGACGCCGATGGTGATGAGTGTTAATGTGATTTGGAATTTGATGAGAAAAAAATCTGTTTATATGTAGTAGGCATTTGTTAACCAACCCTGATTGTGGTCTGCCGTATTCTGATTCCTGTTTTACTGCACTGTGCCGTGCTACGCATGCCCACGTACAGCCCTAGGCCCACAGCTGGGAGGCCACAGCGACGATGATCCTGATTCTGGCGGGTGGGAAGTCAACCGATCCAAGCGTTCACGCCACAGCGTCACACCTGACCGGGACCAGAGTGCCACCACCACTGGATCCAAGCAACGGAAAAAACGGAAACGAAAATCTCCTGAGAGTGGCCAACAGGTCCTGCACTAAGTCACTTCAGAAACTTACCGCTTTGATACACATTATTTTACCTTTCGTTTTTGCACCCATGCCTAGTTCTGCCATTCATCACAATACTATTAAATGTTCACTTAGACTACTTTGCACCAATGCATTTAGCTTAGGTAACAAGCTACCTGAGTTCCAGCACACACTGCTCCAGCATAATCCCGACATAGCAGTAGTGACGGAAACAAAGTTTGCCCCTGACACTGTTCCACCATCTGACTCCACTTTCCCTGGCTACACCACCTTCCGGCTGGATCGAACAGCACGTGGTGGTGAAGTGGCCGTATGGATCAGATCTACATTCCCAGCCATGGTAATTGATGAGTTATTTTCTCCACAGCACGAACTCATTTGGCTGTCCATTCAATTGTCCCCAGGACAAAAGATAGTTTTGGGCGCTGCTTACAGTCCAGGTTCGACGGGGCCCAGTGACCTTACGCTCATTAACCATCTTGACGACATCCTTCCCTCTGCTCGTGCGCTTGGTGCCAACCTCATACTCGCCGGTGATTTCAACGTGCATAACCGCAATTGGCTCCATAGCTCGAAGACCACACCTGCGGGGGAAGCCCTCGAAGACACATGCACAGCCCACTTTCTTACGCAGCATGTTCAGTGTCCTACTCGCGGGGATAACACACTCGACCTGGTGATGTCCACGTTGAACTCTCCAGTGACCATGCAGATAATGCCCCCTATTGGTCGATCAGACCACGCTGTAATTCTTTCGGACTTCACAGGTGTTCTTCCCTCCCATGAACCGGCGGTGCAACGAACTGTCTGGCGCTATGAAAAGGCAGACTGGAACGGCCTCCGATCCTTTTTCCACCAGGTTGATTGGTTAACCGTCATTACTGCCAACCCAGAAACTTCGTGTCAGCAGGTTACTGACACAATCACGAAAGCCGTTTCCCGGTTCGTTCCGTCCAAGACACTGACAGTGAAGTCAACGGATCCGAAATGGTGGACACCTGAGTGTGCAGCCGCAATGAAGGAGAAGGACAAACGCTGGCGCACTTGGAGGAAACACCCTCACGACTTTGCTCTGAAACATGAGTTTACCCGTTCTGTAAACAATGCTATCGCAGTCCTCGCTAGATCTAGAGTTTCCAAAGAGAACAGCCTCAGACATAGCTTGTCGAATGGGTCCCTGAAGAAGAAGGAATGGTGGACGAAGCTAAAGTGCGCTTGTGGCGGGGGTCGGAACACTGACATTCCCCTGCTTGTTGATAGTGAAGGTTGCGAGAGGGCCACAAGCTATGAGAAATCGGAGGCTTTCGCACGGTTCTTTTCGAAGAAAGGCAGTGTACCAGGCCGCGACCTTACTTCGATGGATTTACCGGACACGGCATTCGTTGGTGCACCTGCACTAACGACAGTCCACTTTCGCCCCGATGCAGTCCACCGGCTTTTAGCTAGCCTGGATGCCTCAAAGGCGACTGGACCCGACAGTATTTCCGCTCGTGTCTTGAAGGAATGCGCCAGAGAACTTGCCAAGCCACTGTGTCAGCTCTTTGCCCTTTGCTTCCAGCACGGAGTCGAGCCACAAATGTGGAAGACTGCCAACGTGGTTACAATCCACAAGCGATCTTCGCGATCCGCCTTGAAGAATTATCGTCCAGTTTCACTGCTGAGCATAAGCTCTAAGATCATGGAGAGCGTTATCAATCGTCAACTCATGAATCACCTTGAGCGTTACAAACTCCTGACACCCCACCAGTTCGGGTTTCGTCGCCGCCTCGGGACCTCAGATGCGCTACAGACTCTACACCATGCCTGGATCACAGCCGTCGGCCGAGGCGGTGCAGCACGTATTCTAGCCGTGGATATTGCCGGAGCATTCGACCGTGTGTCCCATACTGGCCTCCTGCACAAAGTCCGCTATCTTGGCATTGGCGGTCCCCTGCATACCAGGCTCTCTTCCTACCTAGGTGGACGGTCCATTCAATGCTTAGTGGGCGGCCAAACCTCATCGTTGTACACCATATCAGCAGGAGTTCCCCAAGGGAGCATACTCGGACCCACACTCTTCCTGATTTACGTGAATGACGCTTTAGAGGCCCTCTCACCCGGAGCCCACCTGGAGGCGTACGCCGACGATACTACCTTGTATAGCCTGATATCCCTCGACACATCCCCAGCCGACGCAGCATCGAACCTCCAGACTTCTGTTGATCGCTTGCATCAGTGGGGCCGCAGGTGGCGCAGCTCCTTCGAACCGTCGAAGTCCCAAGCCATGACCGCCACTCTCCGCAGAACCCCCATCAATTTGCCTCGCATTGTCTTCGGCGGCACTCCTGTCCTTGAGGAGAAGGCTCTCTCTTTACTTGGAGTGACCTTTGACTCGAAGCTGTCATTCAGCACTGATCTCCGGAAGGTTGCCGCTCGAGCCAAGCAACGCCTGGGCTTCCTGCGCCGTGCATCGCACATTCTCTCTCTGCGCAAGTTGTCGGCAGCGAACAGACGTTCTATGAAGAGCAAAGTGCTTGATTTCCTTGCGGCGGCACCGGCAGAACTCTCCTATTCTGGCCAATTGGCCTTCCAGCCGGGAGCATCCAGTTGGCTGACTTGCCGGCCGATGAAGCTCCACGGATTCGCTTTGACCAAGGGTGAGTTCCGGGACGGCATTGCCCTTCGGTATGGCTGGCCATTGACTGGTCTTCCCAGTAGCTGTGCCTGTGGGGCCAGTTTCGATCTCTGTCACGCATTATCTTGCCCAAAGGGTGGCTTTCCAACATTACGCCACAATGAGGTACGTGACGTCACCGCCAGCATGCTCCGGAGAGTGGCCAATACCGTTGCAGTGGAGCCTCATCTTCAGCCGGTCACTGGTGAGCGGTTTCGCCATCGGACGGCAATATCAACTGACCAGGCACGGCTTGACATTGTGGCAGGCGGGGTGTGGGGCGGACGGTTTGAACGCTCCTTTTTTGAGGTAAGGGTATTCAACCCATATGCAGCTTCGAACCGGTCGGCCCACATCCAATCTGCATTCAACAAGCACGAAGCTGAGAAGCGATGCCATTATGCTGAACGAGTACGAGAAGTGGAGATGTCGGGTTTCACTCCACTTGTCCTGGCAACAACTGGTGGTATGGGACGTGCTGCTACTGCATTTTATCGGCGGCTGGCTGTCCTTATGGAGGAGCGTGGATCAGTTGGGTATCATACCCATATCTCGCTTATCCGGAGCCGGCTGGCCTTTGTTTTACTGCGTGCTAACATCATGTGTCTGCGGGGGGCTCGCTCACCATTTCCCTGGCATAGGGGGATGGATGACGCCTCTCCAGATGTTCCTGTTGCCGAAGCCCGCCTTGTTGGCAACTAGCTAACACGGGTAACGGATACTGACTGATCAACAGAGACTATCTCAAAAATCGTTGTCATTGTGTGCAGATTGTAAAGTTTCATTTTCTCTTTATTTACATTTTTTGTGTTGTTTTGCTTTGCAGTTGTTGCCGCGGTCAGGCCACTGAAATCATGTTCCGTGATTGCCCGTATACGAGGCTTAAAAAAAACATTCTCTCTCCAGCCGACCGCGCTACAGTATACAAGGCATTTGTTCGACCGGTTATGGAGTATGCCCCCTCATCTGGATAGGTGCTCCGCCCAGCTACCTGCAACGCCTGGATCATATCCAACGCTGTGCTCTGCGAATTATCGGTCCAGGTGCACTATTACCTAGCCTGGCCATCCGTCGCACTGTTGCCTCGCTTGTCTGCCTATACAAGCTGCATTCCCTGCCTGGCCCTCCGCAGCTGATTTCTGTTTTGCCACTGCGCCATTTCCCCTCATCCAGCCCCAGAACTCGCAGCGAGCATGGTAGTGTCATTGGCCATGACCATCAGCTCCAACACCAGCTGCTTGCATCTGTCCCGCTGGCATTGAAGCGCTCGTTCCCACACTGCAGTATTAGTGACTGGAACTCCCTCCCCGCCGCTCTTCTGTCCCAGCCTCCCCACAGCAAGGGAATGCAAGCATTCAAAACCAACGTTTATCGCCATCTGCGAAGCACAAACTGGCTCTGGGCAGTCGACTCGCTATGATGATGCTCTCGCGCGTCTATCCTATCTATGCACCACAACTGGCTCGGACAATCGACTCGCCATGATCAGCCATGATGATGCTCCTCTCAGTCACAACCCTTGTAATGTGTTAATAGTCTCACAGTTTCTCCCGCACACTCGCTGGTGTTAACCCTTCCTTTCTTTTCACTTTGCTGACTCGTACGTGGATCGTACAGCTCTATCTTTTATTTTTGGTGCGTGTTTTTGGCCGTGATGCCGAGACCTCAGGTCGGCAGAGCCATCAATGCCCCACCATCACTGCTGCGTCTCGGTGCAGCCCTTGCTCAACAGTTGTCACGTTCGTCCTAGTCTCAGTACCATTGTCTTCCTTTTTTTATTTTCGAGCTGGGAATGTGAACATAATAAAAATAAAAATAAATAAAAAAGAAGTGCCAAAAGCAAATTGCAGACCACACTCGGCGCATAATAATTAGCGGCATGCATCACGAGACCATCACTCAACACGCATTGATACTCCAAGCTGGCATGTATATGCTCGCCACACTGCAGTAAGTGGGCGAGGACAAGTTGCAGAAATAGATTGAGGGTATCAACTATCAAGGTAATAAATAGATGGACAGTTCAAGGTATTCATCCTAGGGATCAATCTGCATATACCCCTGTCCAAGGGAACGTAATACAGTCCAAGCTTCCTTTTAGCTTTAAAACAGGATAGGCGAGGAACCGGATAAACGAACATAACATTACATACTCTAGAGTGTATTATGCACATGGCATATCAAAAGATGTGACATCGTGCGTACATGTACATGTACATGTAGATGCGACGATGTGCACATCGTCACCACAACACAATGCACGATAACAACACAAGAGAGTACGCCACAAGAACATCTGGCTCAAGACCAAAGTGGACGCTGCGATGACGTGATGCCCCCCCCATCGCCGTCGTTGCCGTTGCCTCCCCCGGAACCGCCACCTGCATCTGTCATCGGCGGTGCTGGGGCTGGGTCTGTGGGGTGGGTGGCACAGGTGAATATGGAAGAGGTAAGCACTGAACATGAACAAGGAGAAAGAAAGCTGAAGGGAACGGAATTCAACAGAGAAAACAACACGATCAACATTCAAAGACCTAGACGATCAACGGCTAATTATTCAATGAATTATTACAGTACTGGATGTCAAGCACCGGCGAAGACACTGGGAACAGAAGAGGACAGCAGGAACAACAACAATAACAACAACAATGGTAACAAATTACCATCAAGATCAAAGGAGGAGTCAACGAACAGAGGTTAAGCAACATGAAGCGAGCCTGGGACCGATCGGTGTGGATGAGGAGAATGACACGGGGGACGACACTGAGGACGAGTTGGAAGATGAGACGGAGGACGAGGTTGCGGTTGGTGGAGACGAGGAATCGGATGGTGATTGTGATCGTAAGAAGTCTGCTGTTTTTCTTCATCTGTTGTCTCACCCTAAGTGTCTGCAGGTGTATGATGATTTTAGTTTTTCTGTTCTTTGTCGTGCACGGTACGCTAGTCAGTTGAAAGTACTTGAGGCTGTTTGTATTCGTTTGCATAAGCCTGATCTTTGTAAGCAGAAGAAACATGTAGTTGCGTTAAGATTGTTTTCGTAGGTGCACAGCATGATTGTTTGTCTCAATACACAGTTCTAGCGTTGTAATTAGTTCCTCACCCCTGTTGCATTTAGCTCTCATTATTATTATTATTATTCCTGGTGGTGACAGTCAATTTTTTCTTCAGACTTTTCCCGTTTGTCTCTTTCCCTCAAAACCAGTTAATATTTTATGACTTGGGGCTCCCCGCGTGCTAGTTTGTACGTGAAGTGTGTGGGTACAGTGAGGGCTGCGTCCCACCCGCCTGTGTGGATTCACAGGAAGTGTGAGTTACGAAGTCTGAAGAAAAAGTTGAACGGTCTCTGCTTGGATGACGACTACACCATAGCTCAGTGGTTAGAGCATCGCTGGCTACAAGCGAGGGTCCCTGGTTCGTGTCCTGGTGGTGACAGTCAATTTTTTCTTCAGACTTTTCCCGTTTGTCTCTTTCCCTCAAAACCAGTTAATATTATTATTATTATTTGAAACTCGGATGTTGTTTTTCTCTTCCACAATTATTATTATTATTATTATTATTTGTTTTACATCGGAAGCTCAACAGTGCAGCTGCACAAATATGAAGAGGCCGCTGGGACCAACAAATTATATAAAAAATACAAAATTAAACAATGTATATACATCAGTGTAAATGTTCAAATGTTTAGAAAAAAAGGATTATAAACCATTATAAACACAGAATCAACAAAAACATCTGCGGCACGCACCTGGCGCATGGCTACATTTCTCAAATAAATCTGATCGAGGGTGGGGAAATCTGAAATATCTGAAAGGCAAGACAATGTTATGACAGAGTCATGAAATTCTGCAACAGCAACATGCACAGAATGACCTCCGTATAAAAAAGGTATCACCACCACTACTCACATGTTACCCTGCAGAAGAACATGCATTATGCTAGTGCCATTTTCTGCAAGAAAAGGCTTGCACATCAATGCGTATAATACGGTATTGATATGATGTGAAGGCCATCATTTACATATTGATATAGGGAATTCCATTGATTGGTGACAGAAAACAAAAGAAATTAGAGCAAGAAAAACTGCTTTATGGCAGTTTTCTAAAAAAAGTTATTGTGTTCTAGTCCATGGACCCCGTCTAAAAAGTAAGAAATTAACGAAATGTCATAGCTGAAAATTAAAATTTCACACAAAACCTCACAATAATCACACACAGAATGAAAGCTACATGCAGAAGACCTTTTCCCCTCGTGATCCTCTTTCCTATGCATGTATGTTGCCAATTGTTGGTGCAGTACAAGTTTAGTGTTGAAAGCAGCATTTCAAGTATTGTGATTATTGTGAGGTTTTGTGTGAAATTTAAATTTTCAGCTATCACATTTCGTCCCACCAGCCTGTGTGGATTCACAGGAAGTGTGAGTCACGAAGTCTGAAGAAAACGTTGAACGGTCTCTGCTTGGATGACGACTACACCATAGCTCAGTGGTTAGAGCATCGCTGGCTACAAGCGAGGGTCCCTGGTTCGAGTCCTGGTGGGGACAGTCAATTTTTTCTTCAGACTTTTCCCGTTTGTCTCTTTCCCTCAAAACCAGTTAACATTTCGTTAATTTCTTACTTTTTAGACGGGGTCCATGGACTAGAACACAATAACTTTTTTAGAAAACTGCCATAAAGCAGTTTTTCTTGCTATAATGTACTCTTGGCGCAGTGTATGCAGCATAGGCCTCGACCAAATATGCTAAAAAAAAGAGCATAATTATTATGCTCGTCGCATATCAGGGAAAACGTCCATAATTCATCCATAAAAGGCATTTCTGAACGCATTTGTCCATAATATGGATGTTTTGTCCTCATTTTCTTCAGAATGTTTGAATTATATGCTGCCTTCATTCCAATATTCCCTTCGTCGCTCAATATGCCATATATAAACTGTCTCACAAAATATGCGGAAATATGCACAAGCATATTTTGGTCGAGGCCTAATGCAGCGTGAGTTCAAACATCGAGTACAGTAGTCTGTGGGCCAAGTGGCGAAAATGTGACTTTTCGTTCCGAGGAACAGGGCACCGCATTTTTTTTTACCCAGTCGATAGACGAGCTAGCATACATTGAAAAACCACTTGTTGTCATTCCTGATTTTGTCCAAGGGTTGCACTGGAAGTAAAACTAAATTCAGCGCTGATTGCTATGGTAACCGGAACCTAAAATGGACTTTCTGGCTAATAGGGCTTGAAAGTGATGACGTCAAAACGGCCAGGGAGTAGTAAGTTGTCATCAGATTTCTATTTTTGGATCCACTAAGGTGTGACTTTGCTATTGCCTAAGTATGTGGGTGCATAGCAACCCACTCATGTCGCATGCAGGTGTGACTTTTATTTCGCCACCAGTTGTAACCCCGCCCCCAGTAGCCAAATCAGTCAGTTTCACTGGTTACATCACCTTGCTGAGAGTAAGACGGCTCGAAATGTGCTTGGATCCATACAAAAACTGGATCCAAGTGGATCCAATTTTTGAATTTTTGAAATTGTTGCTATGCTGTGACGTAGCACTTTCAAGCCCTATTGTAATGGTTTTTTGGCAATGTAACTTTTCTGGAGGATCATGTAAACAGAATGTTTCCTTCCTGGATCTCACTGGAAGGCTAAAAACATGATTTGAACTTGAAAAACTCAAAACTGAGCAAACTGCACCATACATGTACATGTACATGCACTACATGTACGAGTGCAATACAGATTACAGTCTGTCAATAGCATGAGACCGTACACAATAACTATTTTGAAGTATAAAGGAGTCGCTGACAGGCTGCTGAATGTCTCCTGTCAAGTACACTCGTGGATTTGGGCACATTCACTGCGGCCCAGTACCATGAGTACGGGTGTATTTGAATATTAGTTTAGTTTACATCAATATCAAATTCAAATAGTTGTATAGCAGGGTGTCGTTGCCTCCTCCATGATCCATCATCGACCCAGCGACTGCGTGGATGCCTGCAGTTGCAGTGAGGGCGTGACAGAGTACTCTACTACTCCCTGGTTGCAGTCCTAGTGTTGCATACTCTGGTGCTTGGAGAGAGAAGGAGAGAGTTGGAGATCGTCCGCGATCGGGGCCAATGAGTTGGGAGACGGATTCCCTCACCACCTATCCACTCATACCGATGCAGTACTGTTTGCGAGATCTCCAGAACGTACAGTTCATTGGCAAAGAAGAACAATATGAAAAATGAATACCAAACGGCAACCAAACAACACCAGAACTCAATGCAGACGTAGCACACCAAACTCCAAAGTCATCACCATCCAGGTTCCGCCAAAGCGGATCCGCGAAAGCGGGGGTTCCGCTCGCATTTTTTTGGCGTAGCGAAATCCAAACTTTCCGCCAAAGCGTTACTTACGCCTCCGCCGTTGCCGAGGCAACGGCGGAAGCGTACGTTACGTACGTTACCGCCAAAAAAGTGCATGTGTGACCGGGGCCGGCCTACGATTGCTCGATCGTTAGATAGATCAGAGTCATCAAACGAGTACTCGATTATTCGGTACAATCGTTTCAGCCCTACTAAATAATTAATTGTACTGCAAAGTACAGTGCAAGCGCATGCGACGATCGATCGATTCAATACTTCACTGTATTGTTTTTGCCTCCGTTCGTGTCCTCGTAGCAAACTGACTCTCTCTGGATGAAGCTTGGCAGAAGCAATGGCGACTTCCAATGCTGAGTTTGAAGAGGAAATCCTGATTGAATCGACCGATCATCGCAAAATCGCCAACGAGCCGCCAGTTGACTCGCCGCACCACGCACCCTACCACGCCACGTTCAACATCAAAATGGGCTGCGTGAAGTGCGGCGAGAGTGGCCGCGGGACGGCGTTTTTGCTGCACGACCTGAACCGGCTATCTGGCGAGTATTATTACCTGGCCACTGCGGCTCACAACCTCTACTGCTACAATTGCGGCGACTACCGGTGGGTGCAAATCATCGAGAAATGGCAGGGGACTAGTGAAAGCCCGTCACCTGTGTTTCTGTCCAAAAGGATAACAAAGAAGAATGCCGATGGGTGGCTGAAGGTGCCTGAATGGTACTTTAAAGAATGCGAAGCAAAGTGCCAAGGCAGATCGGTTCCCACACGATTATGGCATTGTTGCTGCCTCGAGGGAGACCACCATGTCAGCTCCGTTCACGACTTTGAGCAAGGTGTTGAAGGCTGCGCCAAATGCGACTGAAAAGAAGAAAAACTCGTTCCTGCTCGGCTTTCCAGGGTGGATCAAAGTGAATGGCGCTTGGGACAAAGCAAAGAAATGCAAGTATTGGGTAGAAACACCGGGCAGTGTGGAAGGGTTCAACGGTGCGCTCTTCAAGCATTATATCGACTCCAGCGCTGGACAGAGCGGCTGTGTGCTGTACACCTTAGACGAGGCCGGGAAGAAAGCTTCGGCGCTCGGTATCCATGTGGGTGGAATCAAAGCGGAAAAGTACAACGTGGCGGTCAAGCTGTGCAGCGGATCATCCGCCATGGCAGAGCTGAAAGTCTGGGCGTCCAATCCACCCCATGATGATGAAGAGGAATTTGACCTGGATGATGACGACGGTAAGTCGTTTATTGCATTTACACTTTATGGCGAAACCTGTCTAAGACGACCACGCAGGGGAAATTCAAAACGGGGTCGCGCGAGTACAGGTGGTTTCCTGGACGGGGGTCACTTGACTGAAAATAGCATCCCCTGGTCCCAGCTGTAGTGGTCCCTGAGACAGGTGGTCTCCCAATCAGAGTGGTCCCTGAGACAGGTGGTCTCCCAATCAGAGTGGTCGCGCCTTGACAGGTTTTACTCTACTGTAATTTCACAAATTTTCGGTGTACAGTCAAATCTGCCGTTAGCGACCTCTGCTGTAGGCGACCATCTACCGTTAGCGACCGATTTTCCGTGCACCGACGGTTTCACATACAAACTGATCTGTCCAGAGCGACCATCTGCTGTGCGCGACCAGCGACCGCGATTTTCATGCACGGTGGCTGCATTCAAATCTGCTGGAAGCGACCGCGACCCAGGTTCAGTAAGGTGCGAAACTGTACTTGCCAGTGCGCTGTCAACTGCAAAGTGTGAAAATGCGCTGTCTTGCAAGTGCGATCGACTGGCGCCTGGCCTGTACCATGTGTACTGAGGCTGTGCTGTAGCTCTCAAGTCCAGGCAGTGTCGATCTACTGCCGTGTCGCATACGCGTACTATACGGGTATGGTCGTCGTTGAATATCCAATAAAATGATATAAAAAATCACATTATTCTCGTCGATTTGAGTACATGGAAGCATATACCTGGTATGCCGGATTTACCATACATCTGCCGTAAGAGACCATCTGCCGTAAGCGACCGCTTTTTCTTGCACCAAGGGGCGGTCGCTTACGACAGATTTGACTGTAATTTTATTTTCGGTGCATCTGTTTCATACCTAAAAATTAATTTCAATACACCGAACAATTTTGGAAAGGATTGGGAGAACTTCATATTCAAAGGATCAGTCGGGGAAGTGAACTGCCTGAAAAGAGAAAAAAACGCCAGACCCACCAGGACTCGAACCTGGGACCCTGGTTGTCATGAGCAATGCTCTAACCACTGAGCTATGGGACCAGGCTGAACCTAGAAGGCGCTGACAAGTTTTTCACTCCAAAGGCAGCTCACAACACGTGCCACACATACTGATGGCACTTGGGTCTTTTTCCCTCCCCCAGGGGACCAACCACGGTCAGTTTCTGGAAACTACCAGAGGTGAAAGAAAGTGATTAAATTTGGAAAGGATTGGGAGAACTTCATATTCAAAGGATCAGTCGGGGAAGTGAACTGCCTGAAAAGAGAAAAAACGCCATGAAGTTCTCCCAATTCTTTCCAAATTTAATCACTTTCTTTCACCTCTGGTAGTTTCCAGAAACTGACCGTGGTTGGTCCCCTGGGGGAGGGAAAAAGACCCAAGTGCCATCAGTATGTGTGGCACGTGTTGTGAGCTGCCTTTGGAGTGAAAAACTTGTCAGCGCCTTCTAGGTTCAGCCTGGTCCCATAGCTCAGTGGTTAGAGCATTGCTCATGACAACCAGGGTCCCAGGTTCGAGTCCTGGTGGGTCTGGCGTTTTTTTCTCTTTTCAGGCAGTTCACTTCCCCGACTGATCCTTTGAACACCGAACAATATTATTACTATCACACATAATCCAATAGGGAACTGCTTCTCTGTACCTAAAATTTCTGTTCACCTAACCTGGCCTTTTTCCCTCATACCGAAAATATTGAGCACCGAAAATTTCTGAAATTAGAGTATTTGAAAACAAATTCAATGCCACGTTTGCATGTCTGCCTATCTCCCACATCATCATCATCCTTCATTGGCCAGTACCGAGTGGTGCTGAAGAAGAACATACTTAGTACATAAACATTCCACATGGAATGTCAATACTGAACAATGCTATGTGATGGGAAGGTGAAATAAATGAAAATTAATGAAATGATCCGCTACAAGCTCTTGGCTACGAACACGAAGTTTCCAAAATCGTTTTCAGGCGTACATGTTACTCACCGGCAGATTCTGCTCGAAAAGGTGGCAGATTCTGCTCGAAAAGCAGTGAAACTGGCAGAACCATACAAACCTTATGGCGGGCAATTCCTCAGCGGCTCCATTTCTTTATCCACATACCAAACATGCCTGAAACTTATCAGAAAAAGTACCTAATTCTGCCAATTTTTCTGCCGGCATTATCTGCCGGTGCCTAGTACGTGTACATTGTACCTTACCTAGTGATGTTGTGAACCGTGAGAGCACCGATGGTTTGATTCATGGGTTGATTTTCAATGGTCTTAGGGTCGTCCACAAAATTGATATTGAACTAGTTTTTTTACGATACGAAACATGTTCGTGATGAGGTGGGGTACTGGGAGGGGGTTGATCAATTTCGTATGAGAAAACATTGGTACGATCATGCACATGGAGGTAGGAGCAGTAACACACTTGCAACTTTTGCTATATATGCAGGTGTATGTCAACATTTTTTTGTTCGGGGGGGGGGGGGGGATGAGGTTGGGTTGAAACAAAATTTATTCGTTTCGCAATAAAACCCTATTCCCCTCTTTCGTCTTTCCATAACCTTGAACCTTCCAAGTTGTAAGGCTGTCGGTTAGCGCTACGGAGATGTGTTGAAGCTAGGTGTCAGGACGTCGAATGTCTCAGTACTCTGTCAGTTTTGTGCCTAGTTGTTGCACTTTCTGACTGTATAATAGTATCTAGTTACAGTGGTGGAGAGTTACTCTTAACTCGTTTCCATTATGTCCTTTTCCTTTCTACTAATAAAAATTAATATTGATATTTACGGAAGGCCCCTTACATTTAATTGAAACAAAACTTCGATGACAGTCTGATGTAAAATTCATGGTATAACGACCTCCCACTGTCCTACAAATTCGCTATTGAACAAAAGGATACAGACCAAAAGCCTTTCGCCGCCGTCATAACTCAGCTCCCGGCGCCGTAAGAACTGATTTCAAGCTCATCAGCCTGTATTTCTGCTTCCTGTTTGCCTCCCTGTGCCGCTCTAGTCGAGTACAAAGAGATGGAGGCAGAGGAGAGCCCAATTTCCTGCAAGATCCAGTGCGAGAGGAAAAAGAGTAAGTTCTTTGAAGTAGTATCTTCAAAAATGGTCTTGTGCAGAGATGATTTCTGAATCACCACTGCATTCTTTATGTGCTCTCTCAAGCACGCCACATAATCAAAAAACGTTTCCTGTTTCGCACAATTTCTGTCGTGGTGCTATGTCATAGGCCAGGTATTCAGGCACAATGGCGAATGCATTGCTTATGAAAGTTAGTTATCGACGCTCCGGAGCATTATTCTCTCTTTCAAACGGCAGTCGATTAAAGACGAATGTATTCCAGTATTTGTGAGCAGAAAAAGGACCAAGAGCGACA
>NC_088655.1:19673331-19683331 GCF_964019385.1 Sycon ciliatum
TAGACACACATAGACACACATAGACACACATAGACACACATAGACACACATAGACACACATAGACACACATAGACACACATAGACACACATAGACACACATAGACACACATAGACACACATAGACACACATAGACACACATAGACACACATAGACACACATAGACACACATAGACACACATAGACACACATAGACACACATAGACACACATAGACACACATAGACACACATAGACACACATAGACACACATAGACACACATAGACACACATAGACACACATAGACACACATAGACACACATAGACACACATAGACACACATAGACACACATAGACACACATAGACACACATAGACACACATAGACACACAAAGACACACAAAGACACACACACACACACACACACACACACACACACACACACACACACACACACACACACACACACACACACACACACACACACACACACACACACACACACACACACACACACACACACACACACACACACACACACACACACACACACACACACACACACACACACACACACACACACACACACACACACACACACACACACACACACACACACACACACACACACACACACACACACACACACACACACACACACACACACACACACACACACACACATAGACACACACACATAGACACACACACATAGACACACACACATAGACACACACACACACACACACACACACACACACACACACACACACACACACACACACACACACACACACACACACACACACACACATAGACACACAGATACACGCACGTAGACACACACAGGTAGAGGACACAACTCACCAGAATGCGTCTTCTTCATTCAGCACCAGCAGTGCTATGGCGGCCAGTCGGTTTAGACCCTGCATAGCAAACAATCACAATTACACACCTCAAAATGGGTCCATTGATGGCCGAGATCACTGTGAGCTAGACCAAATCCAAAAAAAGATCTTCCTCTGCACCGAATAGCCCTTTCCCAAAGGTGCTCTTTTAATTCGCACTTAGTGCTTTTCCCGTCCCTCAAAATATGCTGAAAAAGTGCTCTTTTTCAGTGAAAACAGGCAAAAAGTGCTCTTTTTCCAGTGAAGCATAGCCATGATACAGGTCCTCCCTCGTTAGTAGATAATCTCTGGGCCATCGAAAAAGTTATCTTATAACGAGACTTATCTTGTAGCAGGACTTGCAGCTAAAGGTGAAATAGGCACTACTTCGTACTTACCGGGGCTACCCTCGATACAACATAAATTATCGATGCTTCAACTCGTTATAAGATAATTGAAAATCTCCAACATAACTCTTCCTTGGATGCAAAGGATCGTCCATATTCACGAATACATAGATTATTGCGTTTCGTCTTTCTGCTTTATCCGACGTGTTTTGGCCTTGGTCCTGCATGGTCAGTATTATCTTATACTGAGGGTTTGGCACTCCAGGGACCTGGGAAAAGGGTCGTTATAACAAATTTTATGTACTAACGGATTATGTTGTAACCGGACCTGTAAACAGTTGTATAGACCACGTTTCGCCAGGGGATTTCAGATTTCTATTTACTAACGGGGTTTATGTACTAACCGGACTCGTTATAATGAGGGAGGACCTGTACATGTTCAGATAAAACCAAGCTGAGAAATGAATACGAATTCTTCCATTTATGGGTCCACGAAAGGCAAAACAGGAAGTAAAGTTCAAAAAACCCACTTTTACAGCACAGGTACAAGCTTCACCAACTTGTTGCCCCCAAAAAAAGCGGCGTGCCAAGGCCCATCGAGCGCTCGGAAACTGTGATCGCATGCATGAGCAAACAGATTTGAGCACATTTTCAGCTAAAAGAGCTCAAAAAGGGCGATATTCACCAAAAAACGCAATAAAGGGCGAAAGAAACGGGCTTTTCCAAAAAGGGCCAAAAAGGCCAAAAAAGGGCAAGCACCTTTGGGAAAGGGCTAGCACCGAATTGAACAGTTATTTCAAGGGGTCTTTTCCTGCTGATATGCTCGTTTGATGACGTCACTACTAGTGCAGTATTCTATACACTAGTACATGGCTGCTGAAGGCAGCTACATGGGAACAATACCGTTGTCAGAGCTGCAGAAAGTACAGCTGACCTTCACAACCGCAACTGCAACGGACACTCACACACAAATAATACACCCCCCCCCCCCCCCCCTCCACTCCCCTCACCCCCCCCCCCCCCCCCCCACACACACACACAGACACCCACATGTACATCCTTACCCCCACCCCCAAAATACCCATGCACACCCACACACACGTGTGCACCTTTCCTCACCTGGCAATACCCAATAATCGGGTTGTGCCATGCAAAGGCACGCAGGAGACGTCGAAGACGAGCCACCTACGGACACCAAGACAGAAACGAACAGAAATGAACAGAAAACACTGGGATGAACAGAAAACACCGGGATGAGACTAAATCACGCACTCGCGATAAGTCACATTTTCGAAATCCGGATGGTATGTACATTTGTATATGATTGCACTATCAAGTCACACACTCACGATAAGTCATGTACTTTTGTCTCCAAGATCGGGTACGCAACTTGTGGAAAATAGAGTGTCCATGAGACAGACTTACCCCCGCTGAATCAGAAAATAGAGTGTCCATGAGATAGACTTACCCCCGCTGCATCAGGTCTGTTGTAGTACTTGTTCCCAGGTAGAGTTCGCAGGAGATCCAGCTCAATCTGCTTGTACACCAGAGAGCCTTTGCCATCCTGGGGTGGTAAAGACAGGATAGATGCAGCACACACACACACACACACACCCACACCCACACCCACACCCACACACACACACACACACACACACACGCACACACACACACGCACACACACACTTAGCCATGATACAGCAGTCCAAATGAGCAGTGCTGCCAAGCCCTTTCCACCGCCATGCGTACGGATATATGTGCCATTATGGTGTGTCCTACAATACGAGAGCTAGCAAACAATGGCACAGACCTGGTGCCGCTGCGATCTACAATGTACTGGACAGGGCCCAAGTGTCGATTCCTACAGTAACTACACTGCACTCAGATAGAGCCCCGCTGCAAAATGAAAGCCTGATTTTGACCGAATCAACTGTCAAAAACCCGCTTTGAATTTCGAACAATGCCCAGTGCATTCAGATGGCACAGTCCGGCTGAATTTTGAAAGAATAGCATAGCCTAGTGAGAGCAGGGTACGGGTGTGCATGTAGCAGGGGCGTCGGAAGGTATTTTAGTGTGGTACGGTCAGCCAGCTGAAGTACAATTTACTCGTGGGGGAATGGTGGCTGAGCCAAACATTTAGGAAATTTAGATCCTAGATCAGTGCATTTTATTGATTCACAGGGTAGCTGGGGCAAAACGTGGTGCTATGGTCAATACCGTAGTGACCGTAGCGTGTCCGACACCCCTGCTGTACAGTAGAGATGTAGGATCTTACCGACATTTGATGTAGAGACTGGTAGTAGCCCTGGCCCTTGGATTGCATCATACCCTGAACACGGGCATAGATCAGACTGGATACACACACACACACACACACACACACACGCGCGCACACACGAGAACAAGATTAAAAAATCACAACCGAAAAAACGGCAGAACAAAGAGCTACGTCAGTGACAGCAGCTGCAATATGATTGAGAAGCGCACAAACAGACAGAACACACTGCCCCCCCCCCCCCCCACACACACACGTACTCTCTCCAGACTTCCGTGCGGAACTCGGCTGGGATTCCTTGACGTGTTAGACTCTTCACATCGCTCTGTACAAAAGCAAGGACAGCCACACAGGCCAAGTCAAACATACCCACTAGACAATACTGTGACATATGCCTTTATCACCAATTGCAAATCTCACCATTTCCCCCAGCAAGGCAAGAACACAAGAAGATCCTTCAATGATCTTGGAAATGTTCACACATGCACATACACGGGAATGCATGTACCGTAAAGTACCGCCAGAGTGCCCCGTCTCGCGAGAGCGCCCCACCTTGATTTTACAGCCAGAGAAAGGAAAATCGTATGGCAGAGTGCAACGAAGGTCACACTTGGCAGGTTTTTGTGTGGAGCTTGTGTCCTCTTGAAGGTACAGATTGACTGCAAAACGTGCAATATGTGTACAAGGTTCATGTCGTATGACCTACAGACAGCAGACCACCTCCACAATACGACCACGAAAGGATGAGATGGTGGGGCGCTCTGGCGGTACTTTACGGTACATGCACAAACATACAAACACATGGACATGAAGGCACTCACACAAACAGAGGCACCATACCATGCACACAAACAAAGACACACAGACAGATGAAAGTACGCACATGCACACACACGCATCCATGCATGCACACACGCACACACACACACACACACACACACACACACACACACACTTTTGTGCATAATTATGATCTACTCACGGTAAACTCAAACCTTCTGCCCGCCGTCCTGCTCTTCATGTAGAGTTCCCAGCGTGCACGATGACCACTTTCCAGCATCTGAGTATTTACACAAAGAAGATACGGTTTTGTTCCCGTAGCGTCTGGCGCTAGCCAGGGTCCACACAGCTTTAATTTGGTGTTTGTTTGTTTGTGTGTTCGTGTGTTTGTGTCACGCCCGGCGCTATCCCGTATCTGTCCCGTACCGTACCGTACCATCAATCACAGCTGGCCACATACAGCTGGCCGAAATATTCAAATAGGGCTTTCAAACGCAAGATCATAACATGAAGCAACTTGGAAGAATGAGTATGAATGCGAAGTGTATGGGGGAATGCATGTAGGGCGATAGTGCGGGTTCGAATCCCAGGTTATGCCTAAAAAAATAGGAGGATTGAAAAATTTATAACATCCCTATGCTTTTTTTGCCTGGGTCATCAAGGCGGTAGACGGTGTCGTATTACCCTCGACCGTACCTGTCCCGTACCGTCCCGTGCCATCAAAGACGGCTGGCCACAATGCATATTCAAATAGGGCTTTCAAATGCAAGATCATAACGTGAAGCAACTTGGAAGAATGAGTATGTATGCGAAATGTATCGGGGGATGCATGCAGGGCGATAGTGGGGGTTCGAATGCCAGGTTATGTAAAAAAAAAGGAAAAATATATATGAATTTATAACATCCGTATGCTTTTTTTGTCAGGGTCATCAAGGCAAAGAGGCATAGCGTAGGGCCCTGAGCTTCAAAGCTCTCTCGTTTCATTTCATATATTCAAGGATCCCCCGTTGCTAGACTGTTGTATATGAAATACTGTAAAACTGGAAAGTTTAAGGTTTTGTAATTTTGGCATGATAACGTGCAGAAAGTTTTACGATGGCTACCTGGCCACCCATCTGTATGCGCATCTTTACACAGACATCTCAAACCGGGTTCGCGATGACGTTTCTTCAAATAACGGAAAAGATTGGCCGTTAAAACGAACGTTAGACTTTTGTGACTCGTTAGACTTTCCGGTTTTACAGTACAGGTCGTCCCTCGTTAATACATAATCTCTGGGACTTGACAAATGTTATGTATTAACGGGGTTTATGTACTAAACGAAAGTGTACATAACTTGCTTGTATACAAGAATTTTTCACTTTTTTCAACTTTTCTGAGTGTTTCCTGCTGCCATGACTAGGGAGCGAGATATTCTTGATTCCCTCGATATAACATAAAAATTATGTTATAACGGTCACAGTCAGCGAAGATTCTACATGATACATTACATGCCCAGCCGCGCCTGTACAGTCACTCGAAAAAAACAGAGCTTTGTCGGTTTGTGATGTGCGCTCTGATTTCTGAGCTAATTGTGTCCACAAGTAGAAACTAGAACATGACGTGCCTCAACTGGAAGGCCAAAAGACCAACAAATTATGTACTATTGAGGTAGGTGGCATGCGGGTACGGAGAAATGTTATGTACTAACGGGGTTTATGTACTAACGAATTATGTACTAACCGACAAAATTTGTATGGAAGTGACCACGTTTCGTCCGGGACTTGAGATTTCTTATGTACTAACGGGGTTTGTGTACTAACCGGACTCGTATTAACGGGGGACGACCTGTACATGTACATTTATAGTTTCTGGTCATGACTGACGTCAGCCTAATATACATGACGCGCGCACACATACCGATAGCATTGAGTTTGGCATGATTGCTGTTGTTCCTCTTCTTCAGTTCTTGTTGTGCCTGTTCTAAACCCCTTGTCTCTCTATACTCGTATCTCCTTACAAAACATAGTGCAGTGCATGGTGTGTGTGTGTTTTTTCTTTCTTTCTTTTTTTTACGAGAAACCACGAACCTCGAGAACAGAATACTGCATGATAGACGCAACTGTGGCGGTGAAACTGGAGCATCTCCGGCAACCTGAGGTCTTGGCGTCAGCGACACTTCAGAGTATTTCCAAAATCCATTGACACCCCAACATGCTGCCCTCACCTCCAATTCGTTGCCGCGGCGCAGTAGCGTGGTTGCCTTGGCAGACACGGACTGCTTCTCGGAGCGTTCAAAACCGTAGCGATCATACTTTTCGTCCACGATCTTCGTCGAGACCGGTCTGTATGCCATGGAAGAGAAAGTAAATGAAGAAGGAGATGGCTACACACAAAAGTCACAAAGGAGATTTACAGAGTTCGTCGTAACTCAGAGTTTCTTGCACAATGCAAACATCAGTAGCGACTTTCTCAAAGGACATTACGATGTACTGTAGCTGAAGATGCCACTGCAGCTGTGCATATGACTGAATGATTATGGTGCCAGCAGTGAGGAGAAGGAGAGCTCGGTGCCAGATCGTAACTTTGCAGCTCAGCAAATGTGTGCATGGACAAAGTCGCACACTCTCAGCGAAAAAGAGGTGGACAGTTAGAGACATGAAGGGTGTCCGTGATGAGATTAAAAAAAGACACAAAAAGCCAACGTACGCGTCCAGACCAGTCGTGACATCGGTTTCCATGGCATCCTCCAGCAAGCGCGTGACCATCTCTTGTGTGTTTGTGGCATCTTCGTTATATTGCATACCGCCTACACACCAGTAGGGACGAGCAACAGAAAACACCACAGTTGCAGAAACAGCAGCAGCAGCAGCAGCAGCAGCAACAGCAGCAGCGGCAAGAAAATCTAATCCGCATCAGCAGCAGATTTTTTTTAAATTCATGGTTTGCGTGACTCCAGCCGAGTGTTCTGCTTCCCAGCAGCAGAAGCCAATCAAGATAATTATGATGATTTTTTTAATTACTTCCCCAAACCTGTTCAAATTGGTCGTGAGATTCTTCCTGATCAAGTTGGCAATCAAGAGTCAACAACAAGAGAGTTAGCCTTTCAGCTAGGCTTCGCATAACAAGCACCGTGGAAATAGAAGTGCTGGAGTGGCCAGGTCGAAATCGAGCCAAACAAATGTTCAAGTCGGGGAGTCGTAACATACGACTCCCTAGTTCAAACGCCTGAGGCCATCTTTTCTGTGAATGGAACTATAAAAAGTAAAATCTATTGAAAATAAAGTTTAGCGTGCATACAGTTAAGCTGTGTTCACAACTGGCGCGTGTACGCGTGAAACCACGCGTTTGTGCGTATTTTTGCTGGCTTTTGGGGCGCCATGCGTACGGAAACGCGCCGAAATGGAACTTCCAACATGTTGGAATTTTCAGCGCGTATCAGGTGCGTACCAGCGTACATGCCAGTCACTTTGACTGCCGGGGTCAAAAATTTAGTACTCGAAGGTGTCGCACGCGCTAAATACGACTCGGATTGCTGTTTTTTGTGAAAGGCTGGGCGCGCGTTTGGGGGCGCATGAACCGCAAGCGTACCGCGTCCACGCGCCAGTTGTGAACACAGCTTTTAAAAAAAGTTTGCCCACTCACCCATCTGAGGTTTCTGCATCTGCTGGAGAATGATGAGATGGTTGCTGTGTAGTTTGAGATACGCAGCCTCCATTTCCACCATTTTACTGAAACACAAGAAGAGGTCAATGCAAGACAAGACACCACAGCGTTTCCACTCACCAAACAGTACACCGTCCTACAAACAAGGGTCGGTCTGTCTCTATTAATTTGTCTGTTTGTCTGGCCGTCTGTCTACTTGCCTGTTTGCCCGTCTGTCTGTCTGTCTGTACATCCGTCCGTCCGTCTGTCTTCTTGCCTGTTTGCCCATCTGTCTGCCTGTCTGTCTGCCGATACGTCTGTCTGTCTGCCGATATGTCTGTCTGTCTGTCTGCCTCTTTCTGAATCACATATTGGCTGCATGACCATAGATGCACAGATACTGCATATGGCATGCACAGATACTGCATATGGCATGTGCAGATACTGCATATGGCATGTGCAGATACTGCATATGGCATGTGCAGATACTGCATATGGCATGTGCAGATACTGCATATGGCATGTGCAGATACTGCATATGGCATGTGCAGATACTGCATATGGCATGTGGAAAGTGCAACAACATAGCGCAACCCGTTGATCAAGGAAACTGCTGGACTCGACCCATCAGGGCCATCTTAACTAGCCATACGGCATGTATGAAACACCTCGTTCCAGGGGGTTGATCACCACACTCCGTACACAAGAGGCAAGAATGAGTCAATTCAAGTCAATTTACAGCAGACCCGTGCAAAGAATTTCGAGCATTCTCATATAACTTTAAGTTCACAGCATAGAAAAGCTGCAAAAGTTCATTGATTTCAGGATGGACTCCTCTTCTCAGTGAGACTCACCTTGACTGCATGGAAATGAGCTTGAGGTCTTCCTGCCGCAAGTCATTCAGTTCTACAATCTCCGTGTTCAGGAAGTCGTTCTGTAGCTGATATGCATCCACCGTGTCCTACACCAGAGCAATGCCAGAATAGAAGCAACCATGAAAGTGTACTTTGTTCGGTGTACGTTAAACCCCTTTACGGTCCCAGCTCAATATCCGCCATGCAGCACAGGTGACGAAGTTAACCTTTTTACGGTCCAACCATAACTCATATCTATCGAACACATGTGCTCGATTGATTCAACATTTGTTTAACTGTGTGTGCCTGTACCCAGACCAAAGGATGGTGCACTTTTATCACGTATTGTGTAGTTTCATTCCACTTTGTGTTGCATGATAGGCTAGACAAATCGACATTTACTATAGTAGTGCTGCATTAAACTTAGCCCGAGAATTTTCTTTGGACGAAAATTACATTCCCGGCAAATATTTCTGCTAGTGCAGTAGCTTGATTCTACGGCACTCCTGACGCTATACACTGTGTGCTGTGCTCGTCATGCAGGCACCATTGCTCAGACAGTCTCTATGAGGGGGTTCTGCTTAGCTGTGGCCGGGCAAAGCCAGAAAAAACTCAGCAGGCAATCACAGCTGCAGTAATAAGTTCTTCAATTGACCCGACGAGACTACACAACGCTTGCAGACAACAGCACGGACAGTTCACCCGCCACACTCCAAGATAGCAAGTAGCGTTCCTCCTGACAAGTCGTTTCGTTCCACAAGATGCCGGGAACTCATCGTCTCGTCGGGTCAAATGAAGAACCTGTTACTTCCATGAAGTGACGGACCGAATGAAGATGGCAACAACGAATCACAGTTGTTTTTGTTTGTTGTGCTTTGTTTTTACTGAAGACACAACCTGCTCGTAAGGCGAGGGGAGAGAAGTAGCAAGACAACACAACAATGGGAAGAGTAGGGGCTCCAAGAAGGACAGTTTTTCGCACGTTTACCTTGAGTTGTTCAACTGTGCCCTTCAGCTCTCCAATGATGGCCGGGTCGGCGTGCGGTGGACGTGCGAGTGACGGTGACACGGCTGCCATTGGAGAATCCATTGACTGTTCGGTAACGCCGGTGTTGGATGAGGAAGACGGCATGGAGGAGGAATGCGCGGGACTGGGACCAGGGCCAAATCGCTTCATCTGGAATACCTGTGTGGTCAGGACACAACGTGAACATATGAGTGAGTGTGTGAGCGCACAGGAGAAGACGGATGGACG